>NC_053492.1:459052125-459160984 GCF_905171775.1 Rana temporaria | reverse complement strand
CCCCCCTCCTCCTCCTGTCACTATATTCCCCCCTCCTCCTCCTGTCACTATATTCCCCCCTCCTCCTCCTTTCACTATATTCCCCCCCTCCTCCTCCTGTCACTATATCTCCCCCCCCTCCTCCTGTCACTATATCCCCCCCTCCTCCTCCTGTCACTATATTCCCCCCCTCCTCCTCCTCCTGTCACTATATTCCCCCCTCCTCCTTCTGTCACTATATCCCCCCTCCTCCTCCTCCTGTCACTATATTCCCCCCTCCTCCTCCTGTCACTATATCCCCCCCCTCCTCCTCGGGTCACTATATTCCCCCCCTCCTCCTCCTGTCACTATATTCCCCCCCTCCTCGGGTCACTATATTCCCCCCTCCTCCTCCTCCTGTCACTATATTCCCCCTCCTCCTCCTGTCACTATATTCCCCCCTCCTCCTCCTCCTGTCACTATATTCCCCCCCCCTCCTCCTCCTATGGTCACTATATCCCCCCTCCTCCTCCTATCACTATATTCCCCCCCCCTCCTCCTCCTATGGTCACTATATTCCCCCCCCCTCCTCCTCCTGTCACTATATTCCCCCTCCTCCTCCTGTCACTATATTCCCCCCTCCTCCTCCTGTCACTATATTCCCCCCCCTCCTCCTCCTGTCACTATATCCCCCCCCTCCTCCTCCTCGGGTCACTATATTCCCCCCTCCTCCTCCTCCTGTCACTATATTCCCCCTCCTGTCACTATATTCCCCCCTCCTCCTCCTCCTGTCACTATATTCCCCCCCCCTCCTGTCACTATATCCCCCCTCCTCCTCCTGTCACCATATCCCCCCTCCTCCTCCTTTCACTATATTCCCCCCCCCCCTCCTCCTCCTGTCACTATATCCCCCCTCCTCCTCCTGTCACTATATCCCCCCTCCTCCTCCTCGGGTCACTATATTCCCCTCTCCTCCTCCTCCTGTCACTATATCCCCCCCCCTCCTCCTCCTGTCACTATATTCCCCCTCCTCCTCCTATGGTCACTATATCCCCCCTCCTCCTCCTCCTGTCACTATATCCCCCCCCCTCCTCCTCCTATGGTCACTATATCCCCCCTCCTCCTCCTGTCACTATATCCATATATCCTGACTGTGTCATTAGAGCAGTGGACGGTGTTAGTAGGGCAGAGATTGGTGTCTATAAGGCAGTGGGTGGTATTTTTTACAATTGTTTTAGGAGCCCAATAAGTGGGCTTTGGCTAAATCTCAGGGGTCTAAACATGTGGAATCTGTTCCACACAAGGTGATTTGGGTGTGCCCAGGCACATCTGTCACACCTTGTGCCCATGACGGGCCAGTTATTGTGAAATCTACTCATCCTGGTCATGACACATGGTGAGCGAGCCTTCCCTTCTTCTAGCTCCAGCCAGTTGATTGATTGGAAAAATGGATGAGATCTTAGATTTCTGACCAGTCGTCTCCTATTTTCTTGATCTTTGCAGACGAGCTGTACAGCAGAAAGAAAGAAAAATAGAACTGAATTAGCACAATTACAATGTGTGGATAGTATAACCCTCTCAAAGCTGCATATTTCATCTCCTCTGCTGCTGTTTTCCAGCATCTTTACGTATAACCAATAATGGAAGGTAACATTTGCCCCCCCCCCCCCATGGGTTGGCCACACACACAGTTTATGTGGTTGGCCTGCTCTTTCCCCCATGTCTTGTCTTGCTAACTAGCACTCTAATGCTTTCCATTTGTTTTTTGTATGGATAAGTTCACCTTTCATGTTACATTTTACACCCGTATCCAGGGTGTAATATGTTACTAAATGAGCAGCCCTGCACCCTCCCGAGTTCCCGTTGTGACAGTGGGCCAGGAAACTTCTCCCCGCACCCGCTGTCACAATTTAAAAAAACAAGTGTCCGGGTGGTCATTAACCACTTGCCGACCGCCGCATGTATATGTACGTCCACAGAATGGCACGTACAGGCAAATGGGCGTACATGTACGTCCTTGCCTTCTAGCGGGTGGGGGGTCCGATTGGGACCCCGCTACATGCGGCGGTCGGATTCCCGCGGGGAGCGATCCGGGACGACGGCGCGGCTATTCGTTTATAGCCGCTCCGTCGCGATCGCTCCCCGGAGCTGAAGAACGGGGAGAGCCGTATGTAAACACGGCTTCCCCGTGCTTCATTGTGGCAGCGTATCGATCGAGTGATCCCTTATATAGGGAGACTCAATCGATGACGTCAGTCCTACAGCCACACCCCCCTACAGTTGTAAACACACACTAAGTGAACACTAAATCCTACAGCGCCCCCTGTGATTAACTCCCAAACTTCAACTGTCATTTTCACAATAAACAATGCAATTTAAATGCATTTTTTGCTGTGAAAATGACAATGGTCCCAAAAATGTGTCAAAATTGTCCGAAGTGTCCGCCATAATGTCGCAGTCAAGAAAAAAATCGCTGATCGCCACCATTAGTAGTAAAAAAAAAAAATTAATAAAAATGCAATAAAACTATCCCCTATTTTGTAAACGCTATAAATTTTGCGCAAACCAATTAATAAACGCCTATTGCGATTTTTTTTTATCAAAAATAGGTAGAAGAATACGTATCGGCCTAAACTGAAGAAAAAAAATGTTTTTATATATGTTTTTGGGGGATATTTATTATAGCAAAAAGTAAAAAATATTGAATTTTTTTCAAAATTGTCGTTCTATTTTTGTTTATAGCACAAAAAATAAAAACCGCAGAGGTGATCAAATACCACCAAAAGAAAGCTCTATTTGTGGGGAAAAAAGGATGTCAATTTTGTTTGGAAGCCACGTCGCACGACCGCGCAATTGTCTGTTAAAGCGACGCAGTGCCGAATCGCAAAACCTGGCCTGGGCATTTAGCTGCCTAAAGGTCCGGGGCTTAAGTGGTTAATTGACCGATTTCTGTAAATGGGAGAACTACAACTACCATCAACCATAGGAGCCGATGGATTGTAGTTCTCAGTGAACTGTCAGGGTGCTGGTAAGCGTTCTAGTAGTTCAGTGATTCTTCCTGTCATTCAGTCACTGCCTGCCTGTAGTAGGTGCGGGGCAAACCGCTACACTGACAGTCTGCAGGAGCCCTGCATTAGACCCGCGCTGTGCTGATTGTGGGTGCAATGCTTTACAAGCGCCTAATAAAAACAATAATCTATGCACTTTTTTTTTTCTTTTAATATACAATAATATGTGTATTTATTTTATTTATTTTAAAAGTGAACTTATCCTTTAACTCTCTTACCCCCTCCTCTCCTTGCATAGCTAATAGAACTGGTATAACTTACCCTCTCGAAAAGGTCCTTCAGGTCGGGGTTCATTTTTGATGAATAAGAAGGTTGACAGGTAAATATTGCCTTCATCACACTACGGCCTGTCGCCATCTCATACACCGTAAGGCCAAATGCGAAATAATCTACAGCCCAGTTGTAAGGTTTTTCGCTCCACATCTGTAGAAATATCCAGAAGAAAGGAAGGATTAGGACATTGAACAAGAATGTGAAGCAGTACAAACACAATGAAGTCAGAAGCCGGATAGAACATTTCTTACCTCTGGCGCCATATAACATGGCGTTCCCACTAATCCTTTAATCATTTTTCCGTAGGCATCTGTTACCGCCGTTCCAAAGTCTGTGATTTTTATATGTCCGTCCTTGTCCAGAAGGATATTTTTTGCTTTTATATCTCTGTGGACGATGCCCATGGTGTGGAGGTATTGAAGACCGCACAGGATCTCCGCAGATATGGATCTGAAATAGAAAACAATCATATAAGTAATAACAACTTGGCATTAGGAACAATTTTGTCATTTTCCACAACTGTTAAAATCTGCATTTTTGTTTTTAAAGTGGAGGTTCACCCAGATTGAGGCTTGTTTTGTCAAGGGGAATCGTGTGTTTTTTTTTACAATCTCAGCCGTACTTACCGTTTTAGAGATAGATCTTCTCCGCCGCTTCCAGGTATGGTCTTCGGGACTGGGCGTTCCCATTTGATAGTCTTCCGACAGGCTTCCGATGGTTGCATACCTCGCGCCACGATTTTCCGAAAGTAGCCAAACGTCGGTGCGCAGGCGCCATATAGAGCCGCACCGACGTTCGGCTTCTTTCGGCTACTTGTGACGCGATGTATGCGACCGTCGGAAGCCTGTCGGAAGACTGTCAATCAAATAGGAACGCCCAGTCCTGCAGCCCATACCCGGAAGCGGCGGAGAAGATCGCTCTCTAAAACGGTAAGTACGTCTTCGATTTAAAAAAAAAAAACACCCGATTCCCCTTGACAAAACGAGCCTCAATCTAACGTTAACATTTTTTTTTCGGGTGAACTCCCGCTTTAAGGAAAATTACTTAAAACCCCAAACATATATCATTTTATGACAGCAGAGGCCCAGTAAAATGGTGACGGTTGCAATTTTTTTGGGTGTAAGATATTTGCACAATAGTTCATCATATCGATATTTTCAGGAACATGTACACTAAACTGAATTTTGGTGCACAAAAGCAGAATAACTACCTGCAGACCAGCAACATACCGGTACATCACTGGACTTTGAGTGGCAGCTGTAGGCATCATCCTGGTATTGGTTTTTAAGCCAGCGTGCGGCAGTTTTTTAAAAGCATTCCTAGCGGATAGTTGGCTGCTGGATTGCTTTTACAAGCAGTGGGAGGGGATGTCCACGGCTGTCCCATCCCACCAAGGAACCTGAGAGTGCATCCGCCGGCTGACCATAGAGCTAATCGGGGGGCCCTAACGCCTCTGATCCTCTCTATGGTCTAAGAAACTGAAAGCGATAAGCATTTCATCACTTCAGTTTTTCCGGATATAAACAAAGCATTAGTGATTTGAAAAAAAGCATTTTGATATGAGAGAGATCTTGGTATGATCCGAAGCTTTGAAGGGCAGAGGAGAGATCTGGGGTCTAATAGACTCAAAATCTCTCAGTAAAAAGGACCTGTCGCTGCCTATTACTATCACAAGGGTCATTACATGGACATGCACAATTTTAAAGCTTGGCATGTTTGGTATCTATTTACTCAGAGTAACATCGGGCCAGATTCTCGTAGAAATGCGGCGGCGTAACGTATCTCCTTTACGTTACACCGCCGCAAGTTTTACGGGCAAGTGCTTGATTCACAAAGCACTTGCCTGTAAACTTGCGGCGGCGTAGCATAAAGTCCACCGGCGCAAGCCCGCCTAATTCAAATGATCCATGTAGGGGGTGTGGATCATTTAAATTAGGCGCGTTCCCGCGCCGATCGTACTACGCATGCTCCGTCTCGAAATTTCCCGCTGTGCATTGCGCGAAATTACGTCGCAAGTACGTCATTGGTTTCGACGTTAACGTAAATGGCGTCCAGCGCCATTCACGGACGACTTACGCAAACGACGTTAAATTTTCAAATTGCGACGCGGGAACGACGGCCATACTTAACATTGGATACGCCACCAAGGGGGCATGTTTATGTTTACACCGTGTATCTCTTACGGAAACGACGTAAATTCACTACGACGGGCAAGCGTACGTTCGTGAATCGGCGTAACTAGTCATTTGCATGTTCTACGCCGACCGCAATGGAAACGCCACCTAGCGGTCATCGTAGATATTGCACCCTAAGATACGACGGCGCTGGCCGTCGTATCTTAGGCATGTTTAAGTGTATGTCAGTTTGAGAATACACTTAAACATACGACGGCCTTGGATTCGGACTTACGTCGGAGTATCTGCTGATACGCTGGCGTAATTCTATGTGAATCTGGCCCATCATCTTTTCTGTTACCAAAAATGTGGTATTCTATTGGGATTTTTGCATAAAAGTGTATTTTGTTCCAAAAAAAATTTTTTAATTTGAAATACCGCTGTGGAAATACCATACAAATTACAACAACCACCATTTTATTCTCCGGGGCCTCTGCTAAAAAAACATCTAGGCCCAGATTCTCATAGAATTACGTTGCTCCTGGGCAGCATAACGTATGTGATTTACGTTACACCGCCGCAGGTTTACAGCGTTAGTGCCTGATTCTCAGAACACTTACCTGTAAACTTGCGGCGGTGTATCGTAAAAGCGCTCGGCGCAAGGTCGCCCAATTCAAATGGGGCGGGCACCATTTAAATTACCCGACGTGCATTGCGCTAAATGACGTCGCACCGACGTCATTTGCTTAGACGTTAACGTAAATGGCGTCCAGCGCCATTCATGGACGTCTTACGCAAATGATGTAGATTTTTTAAATTTTGACGCGGGAACGACGGCCATACTTAACATTGGCTGCGCCTCATAGACCCCAGGGGCAACTTTACGCGTCGCAAAGGCTACGGAAACGTCGTAAATTCTCTGCGTCGAGCGCGCGTACGTTCGGGAATCGTCGTAATTTGCTAATTTACATAAGCGACGGGGAAAACGACGTCGGCGACACCTAGTGGCGGGAAAAAAAATACATTTAAGATCTGACAGCGTAAGAGCCTTACGCCTGTCAGATCTAATGGTATCTATGCGTAACTGATTCTAAGAATCAGTCGCATAGATACCCAGGGCCAGATTAGGACTTACGACGCCGCAAATGGTGTTGCGCCGTCGTAACGCCTTTGAGAATCTGGGCCATAATGTTTGGGGGTCCTGAGTACATTTTCTAACAAAAAGATACACAATTTTACTTGTAAACAAAGGGCCAGATTCACAAAAGAGATACGATGGTGTATCTCAGATACACCATCGTATCTCGGATTTTTTCTGGTCCTATCTATGCACCTGATTCATAGAATCAGTTACGCATAGATAGGGCTGAGATCCGACAGTGTCACACTGTGTTACACTGTCGGATCTTTTTTTTGATTTAAAAATGGCGCCGGGGGCGTTCCCGCTGATTTACACTGAATAATATGTAAATCAGCGAGATACGCGAAATTCACGAACGTACGCGGACCCGACGCTGTGTTCTTACGTCGTTTCCGTAGCGGTTTTCCGTCGTATACTTACCCTTTCTAAAAGCAGGGGTAAGTATTGTTAAGTATGGCCGTCGTTCCCGCGTCGATTTTGAATTTTCCTACGTCGTTTGCGTACGCCGATTCACGAACACGCACGTCGCAAGTCCCGCTCACGTCGCAACCACTGACGTCCTATTGACGTCAGTGGGAGCAATGCACGCCGGGAAATTCCCCGGACGACGCATGCGTATTTAAATCGGCGCGGGAGCGCGCCTGATTTAAATATGACACTCCCCTAGCCGCGGAATTTGAATTCCGCTGGGGGAGTTAGGATCCGCCGTCGCAAGTTTGGAGGTAAGTGTGTTGTGAATTTGACACTTTCCTCACAAACTTGCGAGGGCGGATCTTAATTCACATAGGTTACACGGATCTAAAGATCCGCTAACCTTTGTGAATCTGGCCCACAGTGTCAGAATTGGCCATAAAGTGGTTAAACCATCACTGCTCTGTTAGCCCCGGTGATGGATTTGTGAAGGATACCATCTGATCATTGATGCAGGGGCGGACTGACCATTGAGGCACTCGGGCACTGCCCGAGGGCCCCGTGCCACTAGGGGGCCCCATCAGGGTTGCCAGGCTCATTAAAACCAGGGACAGTATGTAAAATTTTTTTTTTTTACATCTGTACCTGATATGTCCAAAACCGACATGCTTTTGATGTGAAAATCCTGCGATTTTAGCTGCCCCGCCTCTGTAATGCCTCCTGGCTTGGTGGCCATCTGTAAGCCCGGGGGCCCCATGAGTTGTCAGTCCGCCCCTGATGCAGGGGGTGTTTCAGAAAGGTTATACCTAATTTATAAATATCCCATTTATGTGGTTTTGGCACAATCTGTCCTAACCTCTTTGGTACAAGTATCTAGGAGGTACCGGGCCTCAGGTAGAAGATCCCAACCATGGAATTGTTCCACCTTAGTGGACAACAACCCTCTACCCACAGCACACGATTATGAATCTTACCTTATCTTCTCCAGGGGTAATGGACCGCATTTCTCTATGTATTCATGCAAATCCCCACCGCTCAGGTATTCCATGGCAAAGTATTGATGAGTCTGTATAAAAATAAGAGAAAGGGAAAGAGTTAGACATAACAGATAATTGAGCCGTTAGATATCCAGCAGAATGGGGAGGGGATATCATGAGCACACACGAGATTGGCTGAGCAAGAACATGGGTAATAGTTCACTTACCTCTGTCTGGAATTCTCCATATAGGTGGGTGGTGAAGGGACAATGCCTGATCTTCAATAGAACCTTGAGTTCTGCAGCGCTTTGTCTTTTCTGCAACCTCTTTAATGCCACCTGCTGGTGACTGGCAGCATGGCTTGCCAAGAAGACCTAGAAGAAATAGAGTTAGAACACGTCAATAACACATCAATTTACTACCCCCCTCCCCCTCAAAGTCCGCTAGCATGTAATGTGACCTGCTGGTCTGACAGAATAGTTTTCTATGGAGAACATGCTACACCCTGAAGGTGATGGGAAAACTTTTATGACTCTGAAAGTTTCTCTCAGTTTGGGAACTAAGGGCCAGATCCACAAATATCTTGCGTAACTTAAATCTTCCGATTTAAGTTACACCGCCGCAAAATTTCTACCTAAGTGTCCGATCCACAAAGCACTTACCTTGAAATTTGCGGCGGTGTAACTTAAATGTGTCCGGCGCAAGGCGTGCCGAATCGAATGGGGCGAGTCACACTTAAATTAGGCGCGCTCCCGCGCCGGACGTACTGCGCATGCTCCGTCGGGTAACTTACCCGACGTGCATTGCGCTAACAGACGTCGCTCCGACGTCATTTGCTTAGACGTTAACGTAAATGGTTGTCCAGCGCCATTCACGGACGTCTTACGCAAACGACGTAGATTTTAAAATTTTGACGCGGGAACGACGGCCATACTTAATAGGGCTTAGTCAAATAGGACTTAGCCCTATTTTTACACGGCGTAACTCGACGTAAACGACGTAGATTTAGCGCAACGGGCCCGTCGGAACGTTCGTGGATCGCCGTAAGTCTTCATTTGCATATTCTAGGCCGGCCGCAATGGCCTCTCCACCTAGCGGCCGGCCTAGAATTGCATCCTTAAGATCCGACAGTGTAATTCAATTACACATGTCGGATCTTCTGCCTATCTATGGTAAACTGATTCTTGTGGATCAGTTCCATAGATAGAAACAGGGATGCGACGGCGTATCAGTAGATACGCCGGCGTATCCCTTTTGTGGATAACCCCCAAAAGATTCTTATCCTGTTGTGTTGGCTTTGTAAAGCGAGCCGATAGGCTGCAATACCGCCCTTTGTGTAATCTGTGTGATCACTTACCTTTCCATAGCCCCCTTCTCCCAGCATATCATGGACGTCGAAGTTATTCAGGGTCAATGTGGTATCCAAATCTAGAGAAGAAAAAGAGAAAATTATACATCCGCTTACATACCATTTCCATTTATGTAACATACAATCTACGGTCTTATTCTCCTAAGTCTTTCTTTACCTATATAGTAAATATAATCTGTAAATGCATGTTACCCTAAAACAAAACCAATTGTTTAAAGTGTAAATAAACCCCCAAAATGTAATATATTGGAGCCCAACCATTGGATGTGCATCAAAGTTCCCAAGTGCTCCACCAGTGTGACTCCGTCACCTCTCTCTACAATGGACTCGCCACATACATATGCTGGTAAAATTATAAACCAGCAAACAGCAGTTTGGAATTCACATCACAATTTTCAAATAGAAGTTTTTTAAATCATTTTCTATTTTTTTTTTAGATTGCTTATATTTCACATTTTTGGGAAATATTCTATGGATTGTCATACAAGCACTTTTATTATGTATTTTTGCACAATTGTTTGATTTTCACTATTCATACATTGGCTCTTTATTCATATTTTTGCACATCGTCTGATAAGTAGATTTGTCCATCTAATATATAGTTATGACTCTGTATACAGGACCCCCCCCCCTCAGTATATGTATATAGGGATGACTGTGTATACAGGGTTCCCCCCCAGTATAGGTATATAGGGATGACTGTGTATACAGGGCTCCCCCCAATATAGGTATATAGGGATGACTGTGTATATAGGGCTCCCCCCCAGTATATGTATATAGGGATGACTGTGTATATAGGGCTCCCCCCAGTATATGTATATAGGGATGACTGTGTATACAGGGTTCCCCCAGTATAGGTATATAGGGATGACTGTGTATACAGGGTTCCCCCAGTATAGGTATATAGGGATGACTGTGTATACAGGGTTCCCCCAGTATATGTATATAGGGATGACTGTGTATACAGGGTTCCCCCAGTATAGGTATATAGGGATGACTCTGTGTATACAGGGTTCCCCCAGTATAGGTATATAGGGATGACTGTGTATACAGGGTTCCCCCAGTATAGGTATATAGGGATGACTGTGTATACAGGGTTCCCCCAGTATAGGTATATAGGGATGACTGTGTATACAGGGTTCCCCCAGTATATGTATATAGGGATGACTGTGTATACAGGGTTCCCCCAGTATAGGTATATAGGGATGACTGTGTATACAGGGCTCCCCCCAGTATATGTATATAGGGATGACTGTGTATACAGGGCTCCCCCCAGTATAGGTATATAGTTATAACTCTGTATACAGGATCCCCCCCCAGTATATGTATATAGGGATGACTGTGTATACAGGGTTCCCCCAGTATATGTATATAAGGATGACTGTGTATACAGGGTTCCCCCAGGATATGTATATAGGGATGACTGTGTATACAGGGTTCCCCCAGTATAGGTATATAGGGATGACTGTGTATACAGGGTTCCCCCAGTATAGGTATATAGGGATGACTGTGTATACAGGGTTCCCCCAGTATAGGTATATAGGGATGACTCTGTGTATACAGGGTTCCCCCCAGTATAGGTATATAGGGATGACTGTGTATACAGGGTTCCCCTAGTATAGGTATATAGGGATGACTGTGTATACAGGGTTCCCCCAGTATAGGTATATAGGGATGACTCTGTGTATACAGGGTTCCCCCAGTATAGGTATATAGGGATGACTCTGTGTATACAGGGTTCCCCCCAGTATAGGTATATAGGGATGACTGTGTATACAGGGTTCCCCTAGTATAGGTATATAGGGATGACTGTGTATACAGGGTTCCCCCAGTATAGGTATATAGGGATGACTGTGTATACAGGGTTCCCCCAGTATAGGTATATAGGGATGACTGTGTATACAGGGTTCCCCTAGTATAGGTATATAGGGATGACTCTGTGTATACAGGGTTCCCCCAGTATAGGTATATAGGGATGACTGTGTATACAGGGTTCCCCCAGTATAGGTATATAGGGATGACTGTGTATACAGGGTTCCCCCAGTATAGGTATATAGGGATGACTGTGTATACAGGGTTCCCCCAGTATAGGTATATAGGGATGACTGTGTATACAGGGTTCCCCCAGTATAGGTATATAGGGATGACTGTGTATACAGGGTTCCCCCAGTATAGGTATATAGGGATGACTGTGTATACAGGGTTCCCCCAGTATATGTATATAGGGATGACTGTGTATACAGGGTTCCCCTAGTATAGGTATATAGGGATGACTGTGTATACAGGGTTCCCCCAGTATAGGTATATAGGGATGACTGTGTATACAGGGTTCCCCCAGTATATGTATATAGGGATGACTGTGTATACAGGGTTCCCCCAGTATAGGTATATAGGGATGACTGTGTATACAGGGTTCCCCCAGTATAGGTATATAGGGATGACAGTGTATACAGGGTTCCCCCAGTATAGGTATATAGGGATGACTGTGTATACAGGGTTCCCCTAGTATAGGTATATAGGGATGACTGTGTATACAGGGTTCCCCCAGTATAGGTATATAGGGATGACTGTGTATACAGGGTTCCCCCAGTATAGGTATATAGGGATGACTGTGTATACAGGGTTCCCCCAGTATATGTATATAGGGATGACTGTGTATACAGGGTTCCCCCAGTATAGGTATATAGGGATGACTGTGTATACAGGGTTCCCCCAGTATAGGTATATAGGGATGACTGTGTATACAGGGTTCCCCCAGTATATGTATATAGGGATGACTGTGTATACAGGGTTCCCCCAGTATATGTATATAGGGATGACTCTGTGTATACAGGGTTCCCCCAGTATAGGTATATAGGGATGACAGTGTATACAGGGCTCCCCCAGTATAGGTATATAGGGATGACTGTGTATACAGGGTTCCCCCAGTATAGGTATATAGGGATGACTGTGTATACAGGGCTCCCCCAGTATAGGTATATAGGGATGACTGTGTATACAGGGCTCCCCCAGTATAGGTATATAGGGATGACTCTGTGTATACAGGGTTCCCCCAGTATAGGTATATAGGGATGACTCTGTGTATACAGGGTTCCCCCAGTATAGGTATATAGGGATGACTGTGTATACAGGGTTCCTCCAGTATAGGTATATAGGGATGACTGTGTATACAGGGTTCCCCCAGTATAGGTATATAGGGATGACTGTGTATACAGGGCTCCCCCAGTATAGGTATATAGGGATGACTGTGTATACAGGGCTCCCCCAGTATAGGTATATAGGGATGACTCTGTGTATACAGGGTTCCCCCAGTATAGGTATATAGGGATGACTCTGTGTATACAGGGTTCCCCCAGTATAGGTATATAGGGATGACTGTGTATACAGGGTTCCCCCAGTATAGGTATATAGGAATGACTGTGTATACAGGGTTCCCCCAGTATATGTATATAGGGATGACTGTGTATACAGGGTTCCCCCAGTATATGTATATAGGGATGACTCTGTGTATACAGGGCTCCCCCAGTATAGGTATATAGGGATGACTGTGTATACAGGGTTCCCCCAGTATATGTATATAGGGATGACTGTGTATACAGGGTTCCCCCAGTATAGGTATATAGGGATGACTCTGTATGCAGGATAACTCCAGTATTTGTGTGTGAGAATAGGAATGGTCTTACTATATTATATATATAATTCACTGTGATGGTCCTTACCTAATGGATATTCTCCAGTCTCTGTGGTCTGAAAACAGGTGTTCTCTCTGTATCTTGGTGTCCTTTCCTCCTCCCTTTGTGGGGAATTGGTAATTGACAGTAAATTTTGCTGGCGGTCCTCTGGTGAAGGATCCGCTTGTCTCTTTAGCTTTCTTAGTAAATAAGAAGTGATTCCGCGTAGAGTTAACATGTTTGCTTCCTCTTCCGTCAGTGTCGGCTAACCAACTGACATCCATCCCGGCCGCTCTGCCTTTTATGCCCTGCTGCAGGATGTGTGCTGTGATGTCATAACGTCCAGAGGAGAGTGTGGAACAAAATTGTCATGGCAACCATTCCAAACAGAGAACTTGTCCTCAGAGCCTTCCAACTGCCATCAGCCAATCCCGTACAAGGAAGGCACAAGTACAGCCTTCTGGTAGATTAGCAGTTGGAACAAAATTGTCATGGCAACCATTCCAGATGAGGGTGTGGCTAAAATAGAACTTGGCAGTTGGAAGGCTCTGAGGACATCAGCCAATCCTGTACAAGGAAGGGAGAAGTACAGCCTTCTCCTGGTAAATTGGCAGTTGGAAAAAAAATTGAGGAGACTAGACTCCCCTGTATACAGATGTGATGTGTACTGCGGGCATCCATGGCATGTGACATGCAGAGGGAATGTAATATAGGACATGGGGCAGATTATATCATTTTATTAATATGTAATATAGGACATGGGGCAGATTATATATTTTTATTATTATGTAATATAGGACATGGGGCAGATTATATCTTTTTATTATTATGTAATGTAAGACATGGGGCAGATTATATTGTTTTATTATTATGTAATATTGGACATGGGGCAGATTATATCTTTTTATTATTATGTAATATAGGACATGGGGCAGATTATATATTTTTATTATTATGTAATATTGGACATGGGGCAGATTATATCGTTTTATTATTATGTAATATTGGACATGGGGCAGATTATATCTTTTTATTATTATGTAATATAGGACATGGGGCAGATTATATCTTTTTATTATTATGTAATATTGGACATGGGGCAGATTATATCTTTTTATTATTATGTAATATAGGACATGGGGCAGATTATATCTTTTTATTATTATGTAATATAGGACATGGGGCAGATTATATATTTTTATTATTATGTAATGGAAGACATGGGGCAGATTATATCGTTTTATTAATATGTAATATAGGACATGGGGCAGATTATATCGTTTTATTATTATATAATATAGGACATGGGGCAGATTATATCTTTGTATTATTATGTAATATAGGACATGGGGCAGATTATATCGTTTTATTATTATTATGTAATATTGGACATGGGGCAGATTATATCTTTTTATTATTATGTAATGGAAGACATGGGGCAGATTATATCATTTTATTATTATGTAATATAGGACATGGGGCAGATTATATCTTTTTATTATTATGTAATATAGGACATGGGGCAGATTATATCTTTGTATTATTATGTAATATAGGACATGGGGCAGATTATATTGTTTTATTATTATTATGTAATATTGGACATGGGGCAGATTATATCGTTTTATTATTATGTAATATAGGACATGGGGCAGATTATATTGTTTTATTATTATGTAATATAGGACATGGGGCAGATAATATAATTTTATTAGTATTATGTAATATAGGACATGGGGCAGATTATATCGTTTTATTATTATGTAATATAGGACATGGGGCAGATTATATTGTTTTATTATTATGTAATATAGGACATGGGGCAGATTATATTGTTTTATTATTATGTAATATAGGACATGGGGCAGATTATATATTTTTATTATTATGTAATAGAAGACATGGGGCAGATTATATCATTTTATTATGTAATATAGGACATGGGGCAGATAATATAATTTTATTAGTATTATGTAATATAGGACATGGGGCAGATTATATCTTTTTATTATTATGTAATATAGGACATGGGGCAGATTATATCTTTTTATTATTATGTAATATAGGACATGGGGCAGATTATATCTTTTTATTATTATGTAATATAGGACATGGGGCAGATAATATAATTTTATTAGTATTATGTAATATAGGACATGGAGCAGATTTTATCATTTTATTATTATAATCTGCCCCATGTCCTATACAGTATTACATATCATTTTATAATATACGACATAGAGCAGATTATATATTTTTATTATTATGTAATGAAAGACATGGGGCAGATTATCTTTTTTTTTTTTTTTTACAATTGTGTTGCAGTAACACGAGGCACCGCACATTATATTTTTTTTCCCTTTTTTTTTTTTTATCTGAGTATAGATCTGTTGTCCCATGCATGATTGAATCCACTTACTGGCTCGGATTCAAAGACATTTGCGCTTTATTTGCGGAGGCGCAGGGCAACGATTTTTCCCTGCGTCCCCGCAAATTTGCTCTGCTGCCCTCGATTCACGGAGCAGTAGCTCCGTAAATTGCGAGGGCGCGCCGGCAAAATTGCCCGGCGCTAGAGCACGCAATTTAAATGATCCCGTAGGGAATCATTTAAATTAGGCGCGCTCCCGCGCCGAGCGTAGAGCGCATGCTCTGTCGGGAAACTTTCCCGACGTGCATTACGTCAAATGACGTCGCAAGGACGTCATTTGCTTCAGAGTGAACGTGAATGGCGTCCAGCGCCATTCACGAATCACTTACGCAAACGACGTAGATTTCAAATATCGCGACGCGGGAACGACGGGTATCCTTTAGCATTGGCTGCCCCTACTATTAGAAGGGGCAGCCTTACGCTAAACACGCCGTACGGAAACAACGTAACTTGCGTACGCAGGGCTCGCGCAACATTGTGAATCGGTGTTAGTATGCAATTTGCATACTATACACTGAGCACAATGGGAGCGCCCCCTAGCGGTCATCGCAAGAATGCAGCATAAAATATGCTTGGCATAAGAGCCTTATGCCACGCATATTTTAGACTGCAGTCGGCGTTACGATGTTCCTGAATCAGGAGCATTCGTAACGCCGGAGCAAGTAAGCAATTGCGCTGTGTAACCTATGGTTACACAGGCGCAATTGCTACTTGAATCTGGGCCACTGTTGACTGACTCACGACCTCTGCTGGAAGTCTATTCCAAGCATCAACTACTTTCAGTGAAATAATGCTAGATTCGTTTTGAGAGGCTGAGATCCAATAAGAAATGTCTACAAAGGAAGGAATTTCACCTGTTAGGCCCCATACACACGATAGAATCCATCCGCTGAAAAATCCCAGCGAATGGGTTTCAGCGGATAGATCCTATGGTGTGTACACTCCAGCGGATCTGTTTCCGCGGATATTTATCCCCTGGGATGGATTTCCAGCAGATAAATATTTGATGACATGCTATCAAATCTATCCGCTGGAATCCATCCCAACGGATGGATCCGCTGGTCTGTATAGACTCACCGGATCCATCTGTCCGAAGGGATCCCCCGCATGCGTCGTAATGATTCGACGCATGCGTGGAATTCCTTATATGACAGCGTCGCGCATGTCGCGTCATAATCGCGGCGACGGCGCGACACGTCATCGCCAGAGGATTTCGGCGCGGATTTCAATGCGATGGTGAGTACACTCCATCGCATGGAAATACGCACAAATCTTAGAGAGGATTTATCCGCGGAAACGGTCCGCTGGACCGTATTCGCGGATAAATCCTCTCGTGTGTATGGGGCCTAAGAGATGCCACCAGAACAGGTGTCCCCACTGTGAAAGTGTCTGATATGTCCGTTGCAATTTCACGGTCACAATAAAAAAATCGCAGATCGCTGCAATTACTAGTAAAAAAAAAAAAACGTTTTATTTATTTAAATGTGATATTTATTAAATCGAAAAGTAAAAAAGTGTTTTTTTATTATTTTTTTAAATTGTCACTGTTTTGTTTATAGCGCAAAAAATAATAATCGCAGAGGTGATCAAATACCACTAAACGAAAGCTCTATTTGTGGGGAAAAAAACAAAGATTTCATTTCAGTACAGTGTTCCTGTTCCCTTTGTAGTTGTTTGCCGCCCCCCCCCAAACAAAAAAACACAAGCTGCCACAGTTCACTAGGAAGATCAGTGTGCTGCTGTTCTCCTCCCGCAGCTCTTATGTAGCTGAATACAGAGGGAATGTGATCACTTATAAAAAATAAAAAAAAGTATTTATAATGTTTTTATATATGTATCCACAGTACATGTGTAGCACCCTGTAGCTTAGGCAAGGAGCTCCTCACAAATTTATTTGCCAGAAGAAGTTATCCTGGTTGATTGATAGAGATCCATTGATTTCTCCCTAAAGCCTCATGGAACACTTGATCGGATTTTCTAACAGGAATTGTGATCCGACCGTTTGTACGCTCTGTCTCGGTCAATTGTTGGATTCTCTGCAGACAAATGTTGCATAGCGTGCTTTAAAATTTTCCGCCAACAATTGTGTGTTTGGATTTTCCGATCATGTGTACACAAGTCCGTCAGACAAAACTCCAAAGAACAAACAAGCATGCCCATTTCCCCTACTGCACATGCGCGAGTAGCGCGGCGTGCCGTCACTGGTCCCCGCTCTCTCCTGGGACCAGTGTGTTTCCCGCTAGACAACGGGGGGGGGGGGGATTGGCGTGACTCCCACAGGAGTCTTTGGCCGGAAGTGGGTGCAAATACCTGTCTTAAACAGGTAACTGCACCCCCCCACCCCACTGAAAGGTGCCAAATGTGACACCGGGGGCGGGGGGAAGGGGTCCCAAAAAGCTGAAGTTCAATTTTTGGATGGAACTCCACTTTAAGGTGACTGGCTGGCATTTTGTCTTTTTCCATTAGGAACTTGTGCAGGGCCGGCCCTATGATGGGACCGGGTGGTACCATGGGTACCAGGCAGCACTTTTAGGGGGGCAGCATACTGATGCCCACCAGCCCGTTCCGCCAGCTCCGCTACCCAAATAAAATTGATGTCCTTTTTTTCCCACAAATAGAGCTTTCTTTTGGTGATATTTGATCACCTCTGCATTTTTTTTGTGCTATAAATCTATATATTTTTTTACTTGTTGCTATAATAAATATCCCCAAAATTTAGAAAAATAAAAAATTTTCTTCAGTTTAGGCCAATATGTATTCTTCTACATATTTTTGGTACCAAAAAAAACACAATTAGCGTACATTGATTAGTTTGCGCAAAAGACATTGTGGCTGCCGGCAATTCATAAATCCCTTTATACTCCTGGATACATGTATAGAGCCATGGAAGGTCCTTTAATACGCCTATATGCATGTACAGAGCCATGACAGGCCCTCTTTATACATCTATAGAGCCACGACAGGCCCTCGTTATACTCCTTTATACATGTATAGAGCCATGACAGGTCCTCTTTATACTCCTATATACATTTATAGAGCCATGGCAGGTCCTCTTTATACTCCTATATACATTTATAGAGCCATGGCAGGCCCTCTTTATATTCCTTTACATGTAAAGAGTCTCGACAGGTCCTCTATATACATGTATAGAGCCATGTCAGGCCCTCGTTATACTCCTTTATACATCTATAGAGCCATGACAGGCCCTCTTTATACTCCTATATACATGTATAGAGCCATGACAGGTCCTCTTTATACATGTATAGAGCCATGACAGGTTCTCTTTATACATCTATAGAGCCATGACAGGCCCTTGTTATACTCCTTTATACATGTATAGAGCCATGTCAAGTATTCTTTATAGTCCTATATACATTTATAGAGCCATGACAGGTCCTCTTGATATTCCTTTACATGTAAAGAGTAATGACAGGTCCTCTATATACATGTATAGAGCCATGACAGGTCCTCTTTATACTCCTTTATACATGTATAGAGCCATGACAGGTCCTCTTTATACTCCTATACATGTATAGAGCAATGCCAGGTCCTCTTTATACTCCTTTATACATGTATAGAGCCATGACAGGTCCTCTTTATACTCCTATACATGTATAGAGCAATGCCAGGTCCTCTTTATACTTCTTTATACATGTATAGAGCCATGACGGGTCCCCTTTAGTTATCATGATATAAAATAATGAATGTGGGGGCCTTTTGGTTGGCGTGATTTTTTTCTGGGGGGGGGGGGGGGGCAGCATTTTATTCTTGGTCCCAGGCAGCACAATGTCTTGGGCCGGCACTGAACTTGTGGTTTCTGTAAGACAGCTAAAAAAATCTAATCCTAGAGAAACAAGTGGGGATCACAGTGAAGCCATTTGTCAAGGGACAACTTGCAGCTATGTCCATAGACAGCTTGGATGGAGAAACCTGCCCATGGCTGAAGAAATCTGACATGCATAATGGTAACTCTCCCTCTATGTCATTGTCTCCCAACAGAGCCTTTTGTCTGCACACCAGAATCAGATAAGCAATAAGCAATAAGAAGAGCAACTGCTTCCACCCGAGGTCAGTGAAATGCCGGGTCACTCTTCATCATTAAAGTGGAGTTCCACCCATAAATATAACATTACATCAGTAGTTTTAAAAAAAAATCATTAGTCCTTTACGAAAAAATTTTTTTTTTTTTTTAGATGCCTTCAAAGTGTTGTTGCTAGGCAGAATAGTTAATCTTCCCTCTTCCTGCACCTAGGTGCTTAATGCTTCCTAACCTACTGCGCACAGACTCCTGGGAATGTAGTGGGTGTAACTTTCCAGGAGTCTGTGCACTCCCCAGTCTCAACGAATCATGTGACTTGGACAGCACAGGTGCTGAAACCTGATCTGACACTGCTTGTGCAGCAATGGGCATGTGCGAGATCTGCAAGGCTGAAATCCAGGAAGTCATACAGTCTGGCTTCATGATGCCCACACTTAAGATGGCCCCAGTCAATTTCTATTTTATAAAGTGTCTAAATGCTGTAACAACCTAACAAAACGGACCTTAGTTTACAGACTAACTTTACTAGAATACATTAAGCTTGTGTATTACAGGGGTATTTATATATAAAAAGTGAAATTGTGGCCGGAACTCCGCTTTAAATTATTTTATTCTGGGTATATTATATCAGGCTCAGTCTTGGTGAGCAGATACAATAAGTAGGTTGTCAGAGGGGAATGCTACAATTGCTACTAAATTATAGAGCTTTAGGGCATCCATACTGAAATGGGGCTCATTCACAATAACACATACGGTAGCATGCGCTGCGCAACACCCTTTGTAATAACATCTATTTGTAATCTCTACATGTTCTGTATCTCTGGTGCCCACCAAACACATAATGGATCAATTAATTGTCTAGATGGAGCAGGTTTTTGAGGTCAGTAGATCACTGTATTTTCTCTTGATCTGCAGGTGTTGAAGACACAGATCTACTCCGAGACCCGGCACTGGTGGCTGACCGCTCCCCACATCTCGCATTGTGTTGCGTTGTATTGTGATAATGCACAGTGAGAATGGTCCTTTCAATGCACCTTTACCACAAGGTAAAAATGGTTCCCACTAAAATCCAGGTCTGTGTTGGGGTGCTGGGAAAGTGCATTGGGGGAGCATTCTAAAAAAATTATGCCACAACCCATTGCTTTTGTTAGTGCCCGGGGCAAAGCAAATAATTTGTGCCCCTTTACCCGTGGACTTTTGGGCACCACCAAACTGAACTCACTTACAGAAACCCCCCTCATTCTGATCACACCCCCCAGATACCCCCACTCTGATCACACCACCAGATCCCCATCCCTTTACTCTAATCGCACCTCCAGCTCCCCCCCCCCCCCCACCAGATTCCCCTCACTCTGATCACACCCCCAGATCCCTCCACTCTGAATACACCCCATCCCCCACCAGATCCCTCCACTCTGAATACACCCCCAGGATCCCTCCACTCTGAATACATCCCTGGACTCCCTCCACTCTGATCACACCCCCAGATCCCTCCACTCTGATCACACCCCCAGGATCCCTCCACTCTGATCACACCCTCAGATCCCTCCACTCTGATCACACCCCCAGGATCCCTCCACTCTGATCACACCCTCAGATCCCTCCACTCTGATCACACCCCCTGGACTCCCTCCACTCTGATCACACCCCCCAGATACCCCCACTCTGATCACACCACCAGATCCCCATCCCTT
Organism: Rana temporaria; assembly: GCF_905171775.1. Taxonomy (NCBI): domain Eukaryota; kingdom Metazoa; phylum Chordata; class Amphibia; order Anura; family Ranidae; genus Rana; species Rana temporaria. The sequence goes on along the minus strand of NC_053492.1, from coordinate 459,139,841 downwards.
TACTCTAATCGCACCTCCAGCTCCCCCCCCACCAGATTCCCCTCACTCTGATCACACCCCCAGATCCCTCCACTCTGAATACACCCCATCCCCCACCAGATCCCTCCACTCTGAATACACCCCCAGGATCCCTCCACTCTGAATACACCCCCAGGATCCCTCCACTCTGAATACATCCCTGGACTCCCTCCACTCTGATCACACCCCCAGATCCCTCCACTCTGATCACACCCCCAGGATCCCTCCACTCTGATCACACCCTCAGATCCCTCCACTCTGATCACACCCCCAGGATCCCTCCACTCTGATCACACCCTCAGATCCCTCCACTCTGATCACACCCCCTGGACTCCCTCCACTCTGATCACACCCCCCAGATACCCCCACTCTGATCACACCACCAGATCCCCATCCCTTTACTCTAATCGCACCTCCAGCTCCCCCCCCCACCAGATTCCCCTCACTCTGATCACACCCCCAGATCCCTCCACTCTGAATACACCCCATCCCCCACCAGATCCCTCCACTCTGAATACACCCCCAGGATCCCTCCACTCTGAATACACCCCCAGGATCCCTCCACTCTGAATACATCCCTGGACTCCCTCCACTCTGATCACACCCCCAGATCCCTCCACTCTGATCACACCCCCAGGATCCCTCCACTCTGATCACACCCTCAGATCCCTCCACTCTGATCACACCCCCAGGATCCCTCCACTCTGATCACACCCTCAGATCCCTCCACTCTGATCACACCCCCTGGACTCCCTCCACTCTGATCACACCCCCCAGATCCCCCCACTCTGATCACACCACCAGATCCCCATCCCTTTACTCTAATCGCACCTCCAGCTCCCCCCCCCCCACCAGATTCCCCTCACTCTGATCACACCCCCAGATCCCTCCACTCTGAATACACCCCATCCCCCACCAGATCCCTCCACTCTGAATACACCCCCAGGATCCCTCCACTCTGAATACACCCCCAGGATCCCTCCACTCTGAATACATCCCTGGACTCCCTCCACTCTGATCACACCCCCAGATCCCTCCACTCTGATCACACCCCCAGGATCCCTCCACTCTGATCACACCCTCAGATCCCTCCACTCTGATCACACCCCCAGGATCCCTCCACTCTGATCACACCCTCAGATCCCTCCACTCTGATCACACCCCCTGGACTCCCTCCACTCTGATCACACCCCCAGATCTCTCCACTCTGATCACACCCCCAGATCCCTCCACTCTGAATACACCCCTGGACTCCCTCCACTCTGAATACACCCCTGGACTCCCTCCACTCTGATCACACCCCCATATCACTCCACTCTGATCACACCCCTAGGGTCCCTCCACTCTGAATACACCCCTGGACTCCCTCCACTCTGAATACACCCCTGGACTCCCTCCACTCTGATCACACCCCCAGATCCCTCCACTCTGATCACACCCCTAGGGTCCCTCCACTCTGAATACACCCCTGGACTCCCTCCACTCTGAATACACCCCTGGACTCCCTCCACTCTGAATACACCCCTGGACTCCCTCCACTCTGATCACACCCCCAGATCCCTCCACTCTGATCACACCCCAGATCCCTCCACTCTGATCACACCCCCTGGACTCCCTCCACTCTGATCACACCCCCAGATCCCTCCACTCTGATCACACCCCCAGATCCCTCCACTCTGATCACACCCCCAGATCCCTCCACTCTGATCACTAAGGTGACCAGATTTTTTAAATTAAATCCGGGGACATTTTTTTTTTACTAGTAATGGTGGCAATCAGTGACTCTCTTCCTATCGCCGCCCGCCTCACAGCCTGTCAAGTCTTGCTCTTCGGCCATGGCTACTACTGGGTGGGGAGCGGAGGAAGATCACTCCACCAGGGAAGGCAAGGAGATAAGCAGGCAGGCAGCTGGCCGGGACTTGAGCCAAGGCAGAAGAACATGCGAGCGGAGCTCCGACCAGCACATGATCATCAGAAAGGGGCACAGATAATGGAAAGAGATAGACCCCCCCCCCCCCCTAAGCTAGTTAGAGTGGCAGAGTGGGGGGAGGTAATTCAGATTTTTATTTTTTTAATTTATGCACTGACTGTCCTTGAAATTGCCCAGCCCCTGTTCAAATCCAATCCGGGGACAGACTTGGTCCGGGGACAGTGTCCTCAATCTGGGGACTGTCCCCGGAAACCCTTGGACGTCTGGTCACCCTAGGTTAGGAGAGTGGCAGCCTTTGAGCTTTTTAACAGTTGATAACGTTTTTCCATCCTTTAAACATCCCACAAGGGGACAGCACAAGCCTTCAGTTGTAAGCAGGTAACAGCACAGTTGGCATAGTTGAAGAGTATCCCATACCTCTTTAAGGGTTTGTCAGCGCCCTACATCCCATACCCAAGGGATGTAAGTAGTCCTATTGTCCTGCATCTCTTGGAGCTTGCTTCCCCTCCAGGCAAAGCTTCAGGATATGGGTCCTCAAAGATTACAACTTTGCTTCCTTGGTCTGCACATTGCTTCCCTTGACCAAGAGACCCCCTAACAGACTCCCAGCAGGCTATTTATATACAGCCCTCAATCCAAGATGCCCACCAGTGGCAGAGGCAAGGCTGGCACTCCCTTGTTATCTATGATACACCCCACCTCACTACACCCCTACCATACTGGATCATACCTCCCAACTTTCAAAGATGAGAGAGCGAGATACGTTATAGCATAAAGTATGTTCACAAAGGACACAGCCCGGCCACATCCCCAATAATGGCTAGATCCTTATGGCTGGTGTACATTTTGGTGTTTCTCCTGCATGAACATAAATTGTCAAGAATCACTCATGGGTCTACCTGTCTGTAACCACAATGGGAAATCTGCCACACCGGGAAATCTCTACTCAACTCCCCAACTTACCTGTAATTCCCTTCAAAGCACATACTCTACTCACCTACAGTAGGTGACCGCGATATTGTGTCAATCTCGCTCCCTTTCTCTGCGAGATTGACCACCTACGAGCCCCGTCGCGGGAGCCAGCGCCGGCACCATGGGAAAAAACCGGCATAGAAGTGACAGGGATCCGACTTGGAATCCCGCCAATTCTAGCTGCAGCGTTTGGTATAAATCATGAGGGGGAACTCCACGCCAAATTTTAAATAAAAACCCGGCATGGGTTCCCCCCCAGGGACATACCAGACCCTTAGGATTGTAAGGAGAACCCCTACGCCGAAAAAAACGGGGCGCCCCCCTGCCCCGGAGCACCACACCCTCCCATGTTGAGGGCATGCGGCCTGGTACGGCTCAGGAGGGAGGGGGCCCTCGCTCGTCCCCACTCCTTTCCTGACCGGCCGGGCAGTGTGCTTGGATACGGGTCTGGTATGGATTGTGGGGAAACCCCCACACCGTTTTTTCGGGGTAGGGGTTCTCCTTACAATCCATACCAGACCCAAGGGCCTGGTATGCTCCTGAGGGGGAACCCATGCTGTTTTTTTATTTAAAATTTGGCATGGAGTTCCCCCTCATGAGTCATACCAAACGCTGTGGCTAGAATTGGTGGGAATCCAAGTCGAAGGGCCGATCCTAGGGTCACCAATGCCTGGGTGCAGAAATATTTCTGGCCATCTTACTAACTCCTCCCCATTACAAACGTTTCTATGTCAACAACTCAAAACACAGGGATGGTCCCCTAAGGAGTCTTCATTACCCTGGGATCCTCCCATGATCTCTTAACAATAAACAAATTACAGGAAGAGAGTACACTAATGGAGCCTGGAGGGGGGTCTCTAATGGACACAGAGAGGGTTTCTGTTAGAGAGTCTGGTAGAAAGAGCCCCCAGACCAGGGCTCAAGTCCTGCGGGAAGGCGTGGGAACGGAGTTCCTGCACTTTTTTCACAGCAGGAACGCAGTTCCCTTTGCAGGACTAGAGCAGCCTAGCCAATCCTTCACTAAGTGGTGATGCCCAGCTCGAGTCACTGTCAGGGGCAGGCGAACCTTCGTAATCCATTATGTTACTGGCTGCTCCTTGTATATGGATTTATCGGGTAGTGTGCGGGCATTCCGTCACTTCCTTCGATGCCGCAATGTCTCCTGGGAGCTTTTGTCATTGTTCCCAGGAGCACACTACTCGATGAATCCATATACAAAAAACGGACAGTAACATAAAGGTCTACTAAGGTACAGTGGATCGAAAAAGAAAAAAAACATGTGGCTTAGTAATTATGCATATGAGCGTATAATTTTTTTTTTTTGGTGGGGGAATGGATCTTGGGTGGGAGTTCCCACACTTTTTTCCCCAGGACTTGACCCCTGCCCCAGACATACTACAGACTTAGTACAGGAGACGGTCAGAGACTGCAGACATGATACAGGAGATGGTCAGAGACTGTAGACATGAAACAAGGAGATGGTCAGAGACTGTAGACATGATACAAGAGATGCCCAATGCCTGCAGACATAATACAATCGAGGTTGGTCAGAGACTGCAGACATGATACCAGAGATGGTCAGACTGCAGACATAATACCAGAGATGGTCAGAGACTGCAGACATGATACCAGAGATGGTCAGAGACTGCAGACATGATACCAGAGATGGTCAGAGACTGCAAACATACTACAGGAGTTGGCCAGAGACTGCAAACATACTACAGGAGATGGCCAATGCCTGCAGACATAATACAATTGAGGTTGGTCAGTGACTGCAGGCATGATACCAGAGATGGTCAGTGACTGCAGGCATGATACCAGAGATGGTCAGAGACTGCAGGCATGATACCAGAGATGGTCAGAGACTGCAGGCATGATACCAGAGATGGTCAGAGACTGCAGGCATGATAAAAGAAATGGTCAGAGACTGCAGGAATTATACTAATATTAATATTATAAAGATATCAATGCATCAAATGCAGCCTACCAGTGCCTACTGGTAAAGGCAATAAATTATCACATGTTGTTTTATATATAACCATTTTGTTATTGTAAAAATACATAAATACATTTCTTTTTTCCCCCTTATTTTCTTTAAACGAGAAAATGTGAAAGCTGTGAAGTTCTTTTCTTTAAACTTACAGCCTGTCTTACTTTTCATATGCTTATAGAAAGTACCTGCCTGGTAGTCAGTGAATACTTCATGTAATTAGAATGAAAAGTGTATAAAATACACAAATACTGAAGAGATTTAACTGTGAAAATTTACCTCCTGCTCTAAAAATATTGCCCTTTTCATTTAGAATTAAATATATTCTACAAATTATTAAATAGAGAGTGTGTCAAAAATACATGGGCCCGGATTCACATACATCGGCGCATATATATGCCGCCGTAGCGTATCTCTTTTACGCTACACCGACGCAACGCAGAGAGGCAAGCATGGAATTCACAAAGCAAATGCTCCCAACAATGCGCCGGCGTAGCGTAAATTCGTAGGCGTAAGCCGGCCTAATTCAAAGTAGGTGGAAGTGGGCGTGATCCATTTAAATGAAGCGTGACCCCATGCAAATGATGGGCCGAACGAACGGCGCATGCGCCGTCCCGTGGACGCATCCCAGTGCGCATGTTCAGAATCACGTCGAAAATACTCCCTAAGATACGTCGAATCACTGCCTACGACGTGAATGTAACCTACGCCCAGCCCTATTCTCGTACTACGTAAACAACGTAAATAACAACGGCTGTGTTCCCTGGTGCAGCCATTTGCATTGATGCTGCTGACTTACACCTGCTTTATGAGTCGTAACTTTACGTTGGACGTACGACTTGCGTAAACCACGTATATTAATGCGCCGGGCGCAAGTACGTTCGTGAATCGGCGTATCTCACTTATTTGCATATTCGATTCGTAAAAAAATGGGAGCGCCCCTTGCGGCCAGCGTAAATATGCACCTATGATACGACGGCGTAGGAAACTTACGTCGGTCGGATGAAGCCTATTTACAGGCGTATCTTGCTTTCAAAGTCAGGCGCATAGATACGACGGCGCATATGTGCACTTACGCGGCGTATCTCGAGATACGTCGGCGTAAGTGCTACGTGAATCCGGCCCATAGACTTTACCTTGAAACTTGGCTGGGTGTAAAATAAAAATGATATAGTCATTTGTTCCCACAGAAGGACTTGATGGATTAATATTTCATGAAGTTCTTGATGGGCTGTGAATATGTTATTTATTTGCAAGTGATAACTGTATTTAAGAAGTTGCCTTCCCCACTGGAATGCTCACATTTGTTCCCTAGTGTAATTATAGACCCCCAAGCAAGAAATGTTGGTAGAATTGATTAATCTGAATATGACCCTGCTTAATTCCAGAATTTAAAGCGGAGTTCCGGCCACAATTTCACTTTTTAAATATAAATACCCCTGTAATACACAAGCTTAATGTATTCTAGTAAAGTTAGTCTGTAAACTAAGGTCTGTTTTGTTAGGTTGTTACAGCATTTAGACACTTTATAAAATAGAAATTGACTGGGGCCATCTTAAGTGTGGGCATCATGAAGCCAGACTGTATGACTTCCTGGATTTCAGCCTTGCAGATCTAGCACATGCTCAGTGCTGCACAAGCAGTGTCAGAACATGTTTCAGCACCTGTGCTGTCCAAGTCACATGATTCTTTGAGACTGGGGAGTGCACAGACTCCTGGAAAGTTACACCCACTATATTCCCAGGAGTCTGTGCGGTGTAGGTTAGGAAGCATTAAGCACCTAGGTGCAGGAAGTGGGAAGATTAACTATTCTACCTAGCAACAACACTTTAAAGGCATCTAAAAAAAAAAAAAAATTTGTAAAGGACTAATGACATTTTTTTAAAACTACTGATGTAATGTTATATTAATGTGTGGAACTCCACTTTAAGACAAAAAAAATAATAATTAGTACTAACCAAAACTGAAATAGAAAAGATAGTAGGGACAACTGCGCTAAGTTAAAGGCTAGGGTTGGATTGATAAGCAGCAATTAAGGTGTAAAAACAAAAGATATAGAAAAAAGAAGTAATTGCGCTAAACCAAAAATGATTAATTCACGTGAGAACAACCATATGTGGGCATAAGCCCCAAAACAATTATTAACAAGTGTGGTGATATCTATGGGCAAAAGGTAAGCCAGGGCCACTCAAAGGGAATCTGGGTAGATGCAGCACCCTATAGCCCAGATAGATAAGTTGATTAATACAAAATTAGGTGATTGCTCACCATACCTTGAGCAAGAAATTCATAAACAATATAAATTGAGAACATAAATGAAAATTAGCAAAATTTAAAACTGTTCAGACATTGGCCCAGATTCAAGTAGCAATTGCGCCTGTGTAACCATAGGTTACACAGCACAATTGCTTACTTGCTCCGGCGTTACGAATGCTCCTGATTCAGGAACATCGTAACGCCGACTGCAGCCTAAAATCTGCGTGGCATAAGGCTCTTATGCCACGCATATTTTAGGCTGCATTCTTGCGATGCCCGCTAGGGGGCGCTCTCATTGTGCTCAGTGTATAGTATGCAAATTGCATACTAACACCGATTCACAATGTTGCACGAGCCCTGCGTACGCAAGTTACGTCATTTCCGTACGGCGTGTTTAGCGTAAGGCTGCCCCTTCTAATAGTAGGGGCAGCCAATGCTAAAGGATACCCGTCGTTCCCGCGTCGCGATATTTGAATGTTACGTCGTTTGCGTAAGTGATTCGTGAATGGCGCTGGACGCCATTCACGTTCACTCTGAAGCAAATGACGTCCTTGCGACGTCATTTGCCGCAATGCACGTCAGGAAAGTTTCCTGACGGAGCATGCGCTCTACGCTTGGCGCGGGAGCGCGCCTAATTTAAATGATTCCCGCCCCCTACGGGATCATTAAAATTGCGTGCTCTAGCGCCGGGCAATTTTGCCGGCGCGCCCTCGCAATTTACGGAGCTTCTGCTCCGTGAATCGAGGGAAGCGGAGCAAATTTGCGGGGGCGCAGGGCAAAATCGTTGCCCTGCGCCTCCGCAAATAAAGCGCAATTCTCTTTGAATCCGGGCCATTGTAAAGAAAGTCCATATATTTGTCTGAATAAGTGCAGAAACAGTCCTTGAAGGGTTCAGATTGGAGAAAACACCCGTGCACAATCCAAATAGTAACTGATCCCGGTCACCACTTGTGAATCCACCACCGTATGTAAATCTGCTTACCAGAGAAAAAGGTCCTAAAGGACCAGACCCAGCATATCGCTCCTCAATGGGGGCTAGAAACTGATGTATCCACACCACAGGGACTGGGGGTTGATTAATCCGTAGCAAGATAAGGGATCACACAGCACTCAATGGCATGGGTATAAAGAAGAAAAAATGTTCCACCTAGCGTAAAACCAGAGAATGATTTAATAAAACTATGTAACGTAAAATAAAACACTCACATTTGAGCAGACATAAAAAGCATTTCAGCCTGTAACGCCGGCCGGACGGACGTTTCCAGGTACGCCACTCGTGTGAACTGAAATGTTTCATAACTACCAAGCTGTGTTTTATGGCTTCATTTGGATTTGCAATGTAGAAACTGAGATGACTTTGACCCTCTTGCAATAGTCTCCAACCTCAGAAAGGACCAACCGGGAGTTGTATAGCATGACTTTCCTCTGCGCTGCTCTCCAGACTCTCTATACCCACCGTGAGCAGGGAGCTTGTACGCGCAGCCGCAGACTACAACTCCCAGAAGCAATGGCGGCGGGCCAGGCGGCCGTGACGTCACCGACGTCAGCTAGCACAGGCTTCCTCCTAGACAGATGAGTGACGCGCTCGGAGAGAGGCCTCTAGAGAAAAGAAAATTGTAATTGGGCGGCCGCGGCTCCTGGCGCCGCCCCCCGCCCCCCCAGTGACATTACGGCTCGTCGGCTTGTATTCACTGGCGGACTGCACCGCCTAACAATAGCGTCGCTTCTTACTCTGAGTGCATTGAACATTGCATTGAAGGAGAGGAGCAGCACTCTGACAACTTGGCGCCCCCCCCTCTGGGCGCCCGGGTGCGGGGCACCCCCCCACACCCGCCTAGGATCGGCCCTGCCAAGTCGGATCCCCGTCGCTTCTATGTCGCGCTCGCTGGAATGTGCTTTTCCTATTCTAGCGAGTGCGAGATGACGGCACCCTGTCGCCGAGAATCAGCACAATGCCGTCGTGCTGGAAACACAATATCGCGGTCACCTACTGTACACATCAGATCCGCATTTGGGTGACACACAGTGGATCCTGCATCACCATCTTGATCTTATTCAGCTTGCTGCCTCTTCTGGCCACAGCCAGCCAACTTGGATGGCACGATGGACCTGTCCACCCCCCCCTTCCCCAGTCGATTTGTGTGTTTCTCTTGCAGGCTCCTGGGAGATGTTATGTAAGTATCCCAGGAGGCAGAAGGGCCAGGTTCACATTATTATGGTGGAAGCATGAAAAACATTTTAAAAAGTCGAACCCCCCCCCCCTCCCCAAAAAAAAATTCTGCTTAAGTAGGGAGGGAGTGTTAAAGCATGATTTTGGGAGTTCAGTTCCGCTTTAAACATGCCCTATGTGATCTCTTCTATGATTGTTAAATATGGATGCTGTAATTTACTGCATTGTCCATACCATTTTTCATCTTCACTAACCTACTCCCCTGACAGGGTCTCTTTGGAGGGAAGTGAAAGTTCAGACAGAGTGTTGAGGGCTTTAATAGGCTGCACAGGTATTTTATGGACTAATATTACTGACAGTGATTTGTTTTTTAATCCATGTCTAATGACGATCTTTTTATGTTTTCCACTTGACAGCAAGAAGCCTGACCAGTTTACTTAGATGATGATTGTGTAGCACCCTCTAGGTTGCTAGATGAGTGAATAGGTTTTTTTTCTTGCGAGGATAGGTAAATTGTCAGGCTTGGCTGGCAGCCAAGCCTTTTTTTTTTCTGGGTCAGGGTTGAGTGACTCAGGCAGAGCTAGGTGACTCACAGGCAGCATCACTGAGACCTCCTACTTCTTTCCAGAACATGCTGGAATCTTTTGGAAAGGAAGGAGGAGTGAAGGAGCTGCCTGGAGTATTCTGAGGAGCCCTGACCAATATCCAACCTGGATTGGCAGGGGGCAGGCCTCCTTAGATACTAAGGGATAGATACTAAGGGTCAGCCCAGCTAGAGAGGAGTTGTTTGGGGTGGAAGCTGGAGATTGAGTGATAGGCTGTTGTGGCCTTTGAGGGAGCTCCCTAGTCTGAGGTGGGATGGGAGTGACCTTGGACTTGGGCTCAGGTGCAGACAGGACCTTCTAACAACACAAGGAAGTGTCCTGGACAGGAGGCACCGGAGCAAGGAAAGGACAGCAGGAGAGCACTGTCAGGCAAGTCTCCAGGGAGGAACAACTGGTCGCAGACAAGAGGGCTGGTGAATGACACCCAGTCAAGAGGACTGGGGAGGCACACCTGAGATTGAAGTCTGGGATGGGTGCAGAGCCAGTGGAGTGGACTGTGGTGGCATGAGAAGTGGAAAGAGGCAGCTGCAGCCAGGAGGGCTGGCAGGGCCTGAAGATGTGGTACTGGGAGCAATAGCCACGTGGACAGCTAGCACTAGGAATGTAGTGGGATGCCTCTTTGTCCAGATTTCGGTGCAGGTCCCTTTAGCTCCTGGACACGCCCAGGGGATATAAATGTCAGCTCCACCCAGCTTCCGGGGCTCAGAGAGATCCGGCCTGATGGGACAGCAGTGACTGGGCAAGTGAGCTGTTCCCAGGTGCTGGGTCCTCCCTTGTTAAGCCTGGTGTGAGGGCCACCAGCAGTGAGCACAAGAGCACGCAGCATCTTTCCAAGCCCCAGTCACTGGAGAGGACTCTGTTAGAGTCCATTTGGGGAAGCTGTCCATGAAGTGGGTTGGCCCTATCTGCAGCCACCAAAACCTATTGACCGAAGCAAGTAGCAAGCAGTGCCAGTGTGAAGTCTGTGCCAGCAGAAGGTCCACTCGGCTCATTACTATCTTGGACACGTGAGATTCTTTAGCCCTCTATTCTATCTGGTGGACATTAGTAGAACTGCAGTATAGTTGTTATATCCTTTCCCTTTACGGGTTGATATTAATGTTTTGTACTATATACCCATGTTCTGTTTCAATGGTTTTTATTAATCATTTACGTAGAGTGTTAAAGAACCGTCAAATAGAGCAGCGAACAATCCTCGCGTGCTCTGCACATATTAAATCGGGAAAAAAAAAAATACAAAGTAAAATAAAAATAGTAAAATTATTCTGGTTAACAAGAAAACAAGCATCCAAGCAGTATTACAATGCAACAAATGAATGCTATGCTAAATACAAAACAAATATAGACCAAGCTCATGGGTTAGGTCCTTAATTGCGGCCCGCTACATAATATACAGTGGGGCAAAAAAGTATTTAGTCAGCCACCAATTGTGCAAGTTCTCCCACTTAAAAAGACGAGAGAGGCCTATAATTGTCATCATAGGTAGACCTCAACTATGAGAGACAAAATGTGGAAACAAATCCAGACTATATATCCTTTGTTGGCGATGACAGAGGTCAGACGTTTTCTGTAAGTCTTCACAAGGTTGTCACACACTGTTGCTGGTATGTTGGCCCATTCCTCCATGCAGATCTCCTCTAGAGCAGTGATGTTTTGGGGCTGTCGCTTGGCAACACAGACTTTCAACTCCCTCCAAAGGTTTTCTATGGGGTTGAGATCTGGAGACTGGCTAGGCCACTCCAGGACCTTGAAATGCTTCTTACGAAGCCACTCCTTCGTTGCCCGGGCGGTGTGTTTGGGATCATTGTCATGCTGAAAGACCCAGCCACGTTTCATCTTCAATGCCCTTGCTGATGGGAGGAGGTTTGCACTCAAAATCTCACGATAAATGGCCCCATTCATTCTTTCATGTACATGGATCAGTCGTCCTGTTCCCTTTGCAGAGAAACAACCCCAAAGCATGATGTTGCCACCCACATGCTTCACAGTAGGTATGGTGTTCTTTGGTTGCAACTCAGCATTCTCTCTCCTCCAAACACGACGAGTTGTGTTTCTACTAAACAGTTCTACTTTGGTTTCATCCGACCATATGACATTCTCCCAATCCTCTTCTGGATCATGCAAACCTCAGATGGGCCCGGACATGAACTGGCTTAAGCAGGGGGACACGTCTGGCACTGCAGGATCTGAGTCCCTGGCGGCGTAGTGTGTTACTGATGGTAGCCTTTGTTACGTTGGTCCCAGCTCTCTGCAGGTCATTCAATAGGTCCCCCGTGTGGTTCTGGGATTTTTGCTCACCGTTCTTGTGATCATTTTGACTCCATGGGGTGAGATCTTGCGTGGAGCCCCAGATCAATGGAGATTATCAGTGGTCTTGTATGTCTTCCATTTTATAATTATTGCTCCCACAGTTGATTTCTTCACACCAAGCTGCTTGCCTATTGCAGATCCAGTCTTCCCAGCCTGGTGCTGGTCTACAATTTTGTTTCTGGTGTTCTTCGACAGCTCTTGGGTCTTCACCGTAGTAGGGGTTTGGAGTGTGACTGTTTGAGATTGTGGACAGGTGTCTTTTATACTGATAACAAGTTCAATCAGGTGCCATAAATACAGGTAATGAGTGGAGGACAGAGGAGCCTCTTAAAGAAGAAGATACAGGTCTGTGAGAGCCAGAAATCTTGCTTGTTTGTAGAGGAGACCAAATACTTATTTTCCACCATAATTTGCAAATAAATTCTTTCCAAATCAGACAATGTGATTGGATTTGTTTCCACATTTTGGGCCAGATTCATGTAGATCAGCGGATCTTTAGATCCGCTCGATCTACGTGTTTTACGATCCGCCGGTGCAATTTAGCGAGGCTAGTGCAGTATTCATCAAGCACTTACCTCGAAAATTTCATCGTCGGATCGTAACTCCCCCGGCGGAATGCAAATTCCGCGGCTAGAGGGAGTGTACAATTTAAATCAGGCGCGTTCCCGCGCCGATTTAACTGCGCATGCGCCGCCGGCGAAATTTCCCAGTGCGCATGCTCCAAATGACGTCGCTAGGACGTCATTGTTTGCGGCGGGTACGTCAATTGCGGCCATCCGTATTCCCGATCGACTTACGCAAACGACGTAAAATGTGAATCTCGGCGCGGGAACGACGGCCATACTTAACATTAGCTACCCCTCATATAGCAGGGGTAGCTATCCGCCGGAAAAAGCCGAACGCAAACAACGTTAAAAAAAAGCGACGGGCGGGCGGGCGTACGGACTTGAATCGGCGGTTCTACTCATTTGCATATCCGACGCATAAAAAAAAGCAACGACACCTAGCGGCCGGCGGTAGATTGCAGCCTAAGATTCGACTGGTGTAAGTCACTTACACCAGTCGGATCTAAGGGAGATCTATGAGGAATCTGATTCTATGAATCAGCCTCATAGATCAGACCGTCGGCTATCAGAGATACGACGGTGGATCTCAGAGATACGACGGCGGATCAGGAGATCCGCCGTCATATCTCTTGATGAATCTGCCCCTTTGTCTCTCATAGTTGAGGTCTACCTATGATGACAATTACAGGCCTCTCTCATCTTTTTAAGTTGGAGAACTAGCACAATTGGTGGCTGGCTAAATACTTTTTTGCCCCACTGTAACTAGTGCTGGAGGCCGGAGAGTGTCCAATGTCGAGATATTGGAATATCACGGAATCTATCTGTACTCTATAGTAGAGTCATTCCAATAGACATCACACATGTTTCAGATATATAGGATACCTAGGTCATTGCGTAGCATTCCGGCTTGAGTAACCTCACAGTGAGAAGAAAGAAGTAGAAGAAGAAGAAGAGAGAAGAGGGAAAGGTGTGTCCATCCGGGAATCTTTGATCGATCATCTGAAGAGATAACTTTATGTCTCAGGGGCCTGTATATATACCCGTGTTCACATGATCTCCTGCACAATTTGTGTTGAATTTCATTGTTAAGTAAAGTAGAAATTGCATATCACCACTCTGAACCGCCTCTCCGCCAATCAGGTGCTGGGGTCTGTTACCCGTCACCTGATTGGCTGAAACGTCAGGTGCTGTGATTGGACTTGTTCAACCGCCTATAGGAGAGGACGTGAGGAGAGGAGGATAGGAGAAGAACCATGGAGGATGCTGCTCGCCGTCACCTGCTGCCCCACCAAGACAGGGTAAGTGCCGGGCAGACAGCGAGCGAGCGGGGGGGATCACAATGGCGGCATTCGATGGGCAGAGTGGGAGCATTTGATGGCACAGTGGCAGCACTTGATGGCACAGTGGCTGCAATTAATGGCGCAATGGCTGCAATTGATGGCACAGTGGCAGCATTGGATGGGCACAGTGGCTGCAATGGATGTTTTTTTTCCGAATTTTTCAGTTTGTTTGCGCCCCCCAAAAACTTTTGAGCACCAGCTGCCACTGCTAGCAGCACTACTAGGATTGTCAGTTCAAATCCCAACCATGGCACTGCTTGCCTGGAGTTTGCATGTTCTCTCTGTACCTGTGTGGGTTTCCTCAGGGTACTCCGCTTTCCTCCCACACTCCAAAGACATGCTGGTAGCAGTGGCGGAACTACCGCCATAGCGACCCACGCGGGCGCTATGGGGCCCGCAGCTGAGTGAGGATCAGGGGGGCCCGGTGAGGATCCCCTCACTATCACTACGCTATTCCCAGCCTGCAGTGCCGCCCGTAGCAGCGACAGTGAGATGAGGGGAGAGAGCCGGGACAGCAGCTGGCCGGAAGTGCTGGTGGTCGGACGGGTCGGTGAAAGTTGAAGCGGCCAGTGCAGGAGGTGAGATAGTGACTGAAGCCCTGCATGCAAGTCCTGGCTTGCCGCGATGACCGACCCCCCCCCCTCCTCCTGGTTGCTCGGGTCGGGGATCTGTAGTGAGAAGAGGAGACAGACGGGCAGCAACGCCGCTGTGGCTCAGGTACATTAGTGGAAGCACAGGCAGGCCGCTCAGTGCTGCAGCCTGCACCCACTCACAAGAAATGAAAAAAAATGTACAGAGGGGGAACTGGTTTGTGTGTGTGTGGGGGGGGGGCAGATATATGTGTGTGGGGGGGACAGATGTGTGTGGGGGGGCAGAGTGGGAACTGGTGGGGGGGGCAGAGATGTGAAGGGGGTACAGTGGGAACTGGTGTGTGGGGGGGGGACAGATGTGTGTGTGTGGGGGGGGGGGGGTACAGAATGGTAACTGGTGTGGGGGGGGACAGATGTGCAGGGGGGTACAGAGTGGGAGCTGGTGTGGGGGGGAGACAGGTGTGTGTGTGTGTGGGGGGGGGGGGGTACAGAGTGGGGGGAGACAGGTGTGTGTGTGTGGGGGGGGGGCTACAGAGTGGAAACTGGTGTGTGTGTGTGGGGGGGACAGATGTGTGTGTGGGGGGGGGGTACAGAGTGGGAACTGGGGGGGGGCAGAGTGGAAACTGGTGTGGGGGGCAGATGTGCAGGGGGGTACAGAGTGGGAACTGGTGTGGGAGGGAGACAGATGTGTGGGGGAAACATATGTGCAGGGAGGTACAGAGTGGGAACTGGTGTGTATGTGGGGGGGTACGGACGGGGAGCGAATGGCGTGAGCGCACGGGGGGGGGAGGAGTCAAAATGAGGCTTCGCCTAGGGTGTCAAAAATCATTGCACCAGCCCTGGATAAGAGCATCGCCAGCATGGTCTCCCAGCCAGGGGAAGGAGAGAGGAGAGGAATAGGCGAGCTGTCCGTATCAGCAGAGAGCGGAATTGCCCGCTGTAATAGCTTTCATTAGAACTTCCAGTGTTCCCGGGGCTCATGTCACATAGCTCCACCTCTTGGTCCGGCACCTTTGATCGACAGAACGCCGGTCCAGTGTCGGACATGTGACGTCATCAAAGGCGTTGGGCTAAGAGGTGGGGCTATGTGACGATGAGCCCCGGGAAGACGGGAAATTCAAATGAAAGCTATTACAGCGGGCAATCCCGCTCTCTGCTGATCCGGCCGGCTTGCCTCTTTCTCTCCACAGGTGAGGCTGAATTGGGCACAGACAGGCCAGGCTGTATTGGGCACAGACAATGCTGTATTGGGCACAGGTCATGCTGTATGGGGCACAGGCAGGCCAGGCTGTATTGGGCACAGACAATGCTGTATTGGGCACAGGTCACGCTGTATGAGGCACAGGCAGGCCAGGCTGTATTGGGCACAGGCAGGCCAGGCTGTATTGGGCACAGGCAGGCCAGGCTGTATTGGGCACGGGCAATGCTGTATGGGGCACAGGTCACGCTGTATGGGGCACAGGTCACGCTGTATGGGGCACAGGTCACGCTGCATTGCTCACAGGTCACGCTGCATGGGGCACAGGTCACGCTGCATAGGGCACAGGTCACGCTGCATAGGGCACAGGTCACGCTGTATGGCGCACAGGTCACGCTGTATGACGCACAGGTCACGCTGTATGGCGCACAGGTCACGCTGTATGGGGCACAGGTCACGCTGTATGGGGCACAGGTCACGCTGTATGGGGCACAGGTCATGCTGTATGGGGCACAGGTCACAGGTTAGGGACCTTTGATTGTAAGCCCCTTGAGAGCAGAGACTGATGTGAATGTACAATATGTATGCAAAGTGCTGAGTAAATTGACAGCGCTATATAAGTACGTGTAATATTTTTTTTTTTTTTTATAATGTGCAATAGATGTTGATGTGAGATGCATATTACTATTTTGTCACTAGATGGCAGTATGTCCTAAGGAAATAGTCCCTGATATAAAACATTGTGACCTTTTTCCATCCTCAGTCACAGTAGTAAAAAATTACAAAAATATTTCTGTATTCTGTCTTTATTATATATTAGTATACCCGAGTACCAATTTATGCTCATTTGGGGTTTAGGGTCAGGAGAAGTCAAACCTGAATTCACAGTTTAATGCAGCCATGTAATCCTTAACCACTTAAGCCCCGGACCTTTAGACAGCTTAATGCCCAGGCCAGGTTTTGCGATTCGGCACTGCGTCGCTTTAACAGACAATAAAAGGGGGGGTTTTTGGGACTTTAAATGAGATGCGTTTTTAAACAAACAGTAGTATAAGTAAAATAGTAAACGTTTATAACCAGGCTCATACATACCACCCAAACAGCAAGCCAAATTCAACTGTCTAACTGTATATGTTAAAAGCAGAGATTGGTTGCACGCATTTGCAAGTACATGAGTAAGCTGCAGAGCCCGCGCCAAGGCTCTCTGCGATCTGCAGTCCTAACTAAACTTTTGAAGTCTCCTCAATGGAGGCATGTAAAAGTTTTTCATACGCCTCATTTAAAGTCCCAACCCCAGTTTTCTTTGTACCATATAGGGATGGAGATGCGTTTTGCTGATACCCTTATACTATTATGCGTTTTTTTCCAGTGCTCTTCACCACAATACCAAGCATAGGTGGAGGCGGGGACACACCCCTAGTCACCTGTCCTCCATCTACCCATTAGTCTTTACACGCCTCCATTGAGGAGACTTCAAAAGTTTAGTTAGGACTGCAGATCGCAGAGAGCCTTGGCGCGGGCTCTGCAGCTTACTCATGTACTTGCAAATGCGTGCAACCAATCTCTGCTTTTAACATATACAGTTAGACAGTTGAATTTGGCTTGCTGTTTGGGTGGTATGTATGAGCCTGGTTATAAACGTTTACTATTTTACTTATACTACTGTTTGTTTAAAAACGCATCTCATTTAAAGTCCCAAAAACCCCCCCTTTTTTTGTATTCAATAGGGATGGAGGCGTGTGTTTTTCATACGCCTCGTTTAAAGTCCCAACCCCAGTTTTCTTTAACAGACAATTGCGCAGTCGTGCGACTAGGCTCGAGGCTCCCAAACAAAATAGAGCTTTCTTTTGGTGGTATTTGATCACCTCTGCGGTTTTTATTTTTTGCGCTATAAACAAAAATAGAGCGACAATTTTGAAAAAAATGCAATATTTTTTACTTTTTGTTATAATAAATATCCCCCAAAAACATATAAAAAACAATTTTTCCCTCAGTTTAGGCCGATACGTATTCTTCGACCTATTTTTAGTAAAAAAAATCGCAATAAGCATTTATCGATTGGTTTGCGCAAAATTTATAGTGTTTACAAAATAGGGGATAGTTTTATTGCATTTTTATTAATTTTTTTTTTTACTACTAATGGCGGCGATCAGCGATTTTTTTCATGACTGCGACATTATGGCGGACACTTCGGACAATTTTGACACATTTTTGGGACCATTGTCATTTTCACAGCAAAAAATGCATTTAAATTGCATCGTTTATTGTGAAAATGACAGTTGCAGTTTGGGAGTTAACCACAGGGGGCGCTGTAGGAGTTAGGGTTCACCTAGTGTGTGTTTACAACTGTAGGGGGGTGTGGCTGTAGGTCTGATGTCATTGATCGAGTCTCCCTTATATAAGGGATCACTCGATCAATACGCCGCCACAGTGAAGCACGGGGAAACCGTGTTACATACGGCTCTCCCCGTTCTTCAGCTCCGGGGAGCGATCGCGACGGAGCGGCTATAAACAAATAGCCGCGCCGTCGTCCCGGATGGCTCCCCGAGGGAACCCGACCGCCGCATCGGACCCCCGACCCGCGGAAAGGCAAGGACGTACATGTACGCCCATTTTCCTGTACATGCCATATTGTGGACGTACATATACATGCGGCCGTCGGGAAGTGGTTAATGCATCATTAATGTATTTTCTTTTTTTAAATATAAGCAATGTAAGGACCTGGAATGAGTCTCTTGCACAGCAGAGCTGCTGATAGGAGGAGAAAGCAGAGTGACAGAAAGATGAGCTCATCACTATGCTGCTTCGTCTTTCACTGTCCAGTCACAGGCCGGGGGCGGGTCCAGGATGACCTGAGCTCAGAGGAAGTGGTCAACTTATTCTTGCCATCAGACTGAGGACATCTAGTGTTAGAAAAAAAGTACTACGGGGAAAATCTGTGGACTGAATGTGAATATTGCAGCAAATGCAGTTTTTTTTTATTTTGTCTTTTATAGTATAACAAAAGGAAATTTTCTGGGGGGATAGAGTGGAGGGGGATTAGGACCCCTGTCAGGTATTTGTTGTGGTCTATATTCTCTCTATTTGTTCGGTTTACCATTATCATTGAAAGTGAAACTACCCAAATTGTGGGTTGTCCCCAGAAAAGTAATAGATGGGAAATCTTCCAATGGGAGACACTAGTTCTGGTGACCCTGGGGTCCCCAATGGACTCCCTTAATTTGCAGGGATTTCCTCTCACTTCCTGTTTGGCTATGGGACAGGAAGTGAAGGGAAATCTTCACAATCGGACACAGATGGCGAAAAAAAAAAATATCAGGGGTTATAACCCTCCCTGGCTCTATCCAAAATGAAAAGAAGTTTTGCCTATAGTTCTACTTTAATGGTTATTTATTTTTATCTTGTTATTTTTTTGGCTGCTGCTCTGCCTTAATCAATGCCCATCATTGCTGCCCATCAATGCCCATCAGTGCCGAATATCCGTGCCACATATCAGTGCCCACCAGTGCCACCCCTCAGTGCCACCTATCAGTGCCCATAAGTGTGGCATATTAGTGCCTCCTCATCAGTGCCCATCAGTGCCACCCATCAATGCCCACCAGTGCCACCCATCAGTGCACGAATATCCGTACCCACCAGTGCCACCTATCAGTGCCCATAAGTGTGGCATATTAGTGCCCCCTCATCAGTACCCATCAATGCCCATCAGTCCCACCCACCAGTGCCGAATATCCATGCCCACCAGTGCCACATATCAGTGCCCACCAGTGCCACCCATCAGTGCTACCTATCAGTGCCCATAAGTGTGGCATATTAGTGCCTCCTCATCAGTGCCCATCAGTACCACCTCATCAGAAAAAAATCAGTGAAGGAAAAAAATTACTTATTTACAAAATGTTCTTTTTCGTACAAAATAAAAAACCCAGAAGTGATTAAATACCACCAAAAGAAAGCTCTATTTGTGTGAAGAAAATGATAAAAATTTCACATGAGTACAGTGTAGCATGACTAGTGTAGTTCCGATAGTGCAACCTCCCCTTACCCCACCCCTGTTACCTTCCCCTTTTTCCCATATCACCAATTTATGTCCTTTTTCCCCCACAAATAAAGGTTTATTTTGGTGGTATTTGATCACCTCTGCAGTTTTTATTTTTAAACAAAATGAGAGCGACAACCTAAGAAAAGAATAACATTTTATTTTTACTTTCTGCTACAAAACACATCCAATAAATAGACATGTGCACTGACGAAAAATGTGTTTGTTTTCGCTTCGTTTTTTTTTTTTCGTTTGTTTGTTTGTTTTCGGGTCATTTGTTATAATCGAAATTTGATATTTTGAATAACTTCGTAACTTCAGAAAAAAATCGAATTAGTTATGTTTCATTCGTTTAGATGCAGTATTTATAAATTAAAAAATGTGTAAATTCAAAAATTCGAAGGTTAAATAATTTGACGATCCGAAATAATAATAACTAACTTAAACATTAACAATTGGGGATATTTATTATAGCAAAAAGCAGTGCTTATAGATTTATTTCTTTATTTATTTATTTGTCGATTTCAGTGTAGAATATGCAAATGAGCTAGATACGCCGATTCAGAAACGTACGTGCACCCGTCGGATTTTTTTACGTCGTTTACCTAAGGCTTTTTCCGGCATAACGTTACTCCTGCTATATGAGGCATAGCCAATGTTAAGTATGGACGTCGTTCCCGCGTCGAATTTTAAAATGTTTACGTTGTTTGCGTAAGTCGTTCGCGAATAGGGCTTTGCGTAAATTACGTTCACTTTGAAAGCATTGACTATTTTGGACGTGATTAGGAGTATGCGCACTGGGATACGTTCATGGCCGGCGCATGCGCCGTTCGTGAGAAACGTCATTTACGGGGGGTCATGTTTTATTTACATAAAACACGCCCACCTCCTGACAATTTGAATTCGGCACGCTTATGCCGGCAGATTTACGATACGCCGCCGCAACTTACGGAGCAAGTGCTTTGTGAATAATGCACTTCCCCGTCTAAGTTGCGGAGGCGTAGCGTAAAAAGAATACGCTACGCCCACATAACCTTACGTCCCCCTACCTGAATCTAGCCCATTGTTTTTTTTTTTCAAAATTGTCAGTATTTTTTTGTTTATATAAATAAAAACCGCAGAGGTGATCAAATACCACCAAAAGAAATCTCTATTTGTGTGAAAAAAATAATATAAATTTCATGCGAGTACAGCGTTGCATGATCTCGCAATCGTCATTGTTGACCGCCGCACGATTTTTTACGTCGACAGAATGACACGGCTACGCAAATTGGCGTATATATACGTCCCCTTTAATTTGCCGCCGAGTGGCCCTGTCACGAGCTCTGTATCCGTGCCCGTGACTCGTTGTCCGCCGGTGTCCCGTGATCGGGTCACAGAGCTGAAGAACGGGGAGATGTTCCCTGTCATCGGGAACAGCGATCAGTGACATGTCACGGCAAGCCACACCCCCTAACAGTTAGAATCACTCCCTAGGTCACACTTATCCCCTTCAGCGCCCCCTACAGGTTAACCCCTTCACTGCCAGTGTAATTTTTACAGTAATCAATGCATTTTTGACGCACTGATCGCTGTAAAAATGACAATGGTCTCAAAATGGTGTCACAAGTGTCCGATGTGTCCGCCATAATGCCGCAGTGACGATAAAAATCGCTGATCGCGCCATTACTAGAAAAAAAATGATTAATAAAAATGCCATAAAACTATCCCCTATATTGTAGACGCTATAACTTTTGCGCAAACCAATCAAGAAACGCTTATTGCGTTTTTCGTAGAAGAATACGTCTCGGCCTAAACTGTGGAATTTTTTTTTTTTGGGGGGATATTTATTATAGCAAAACGTTTTTTTTTTTTTCAAAATTGTCGCTCTATTGTTATTTATAGCGTAACAAATAAAAACCGCAGAGGTGATCAAATACCACCAAAAGAAAACTCTATTTGTGGGGAAAAATAGGACGTTAATTTTGTTTGGGAGCCACGTCGCACGGCCACGCAATTGTCAGTTAAAGCGAAGCAGTGCCGAATCGCAAAAAAGTGGCCCGGTCTTTAACCAGCCAAATGGTCCGGGGCTGAAGTGGTTAAAGTAACGCAGTGCTAAAAAGAAAAAATGGCCTGGTCATGAAGGGGGGGATCTTCTGGAGGACAAGTGCTTAGGGACTTCTGAATCATCCGGAAAAGCAGGACTCAGTGGTACAAAGTGTTCAGGTCAGCACTGATAAAGCCCTTTTGTTCAGAGTGGTCTGGGACTTCATCGGTTAAGACGAACGAATGCCCAGATGGTCGCAGGACTGGCTGCAGTCACGCTCCTCCCTGATTGGTGGCTCCTCGGCACGGGGACACCTGTAAGATGAGATGTCACCCTTTGGAGCTCAGCTGCGTACAGCCTGGATCCTGGCGCTTGCTTTCGCTTGCATGAGCATGTCTGGCCTGGCCAAAGTCTCCAACGCTCTGAAATCTGTAGATTATGAAGTCTTTGGCCGTGTTCAGGGTAGGTGGGAATTTTTATGCTTCATTTTCATTCGATGGAGGAAGCGGGCTGACATTGACAGTGTTCCCGGGAGCAGAGCGGATTAGGAAAAGTCAGCCAATGTCTAAACATAGCTTGTCGTAGGGAGCAATCCGGGCTGAATACAGAACAGGGGAAAGAATCGGTGCCGAAATAATCCGTCCCGGTACAAACCTAAAGCTGGACTCCGGGCGGATGTAAAAGATACATTATCGCAGCTCTCTCATTATGCAATTACAGGCGTGACTCCGACATTCGTAAAGTTCTATTATTTATTTTTTTGATTTTTTTATGAACGTTATCAGAAGTTACGAATTATCTGAAATAACGAATGCCGCATCTAAATGAATGGAACGTAATTAATATAACATTTTATTAACCACTTAAGCCCCGGACCATTTTGTTGCTAAATGCCCAGGCCAGGTTTTGCGATTCGGCACTGCGTCGCTTTAACAGACAATTGCGCGGTCGTGCGACGTGGCTCCCAAACAAAATTGGCGTCCTTTTTTCCCCACAAATAGAGCTTTCTTTTGGTGGTATTTGATCACCTCTGCGGTTTTTATTTTTTGCGCTATAAACAAAAATAGAGCGACAATTTTGAAAAAAAATCAATATTTTTTACTTTTTGCTATAATAAATATCCCCCAAAAACATATATAAATATATTTTTTTTCCTCAGTTTAGGCCGATACGTATTCTTCTACCTATTTTTGGTAAAAAAAATCGCAATAAGCGTTTATCGATTGGTTTGCGCAAAATTTATAGCGTTTACAAAATAGGGGATAGTTTTATTGCATTTTTATTAATTATTTTTTTTTTACTACTAATGGCGGCGATCAGCGATTTTTTTCGTGACTGCGACATTATGGCGGACACTTCGGACAATTTTGACACATTTTTGGGACCATTGTCATTTTCACAGCAAAAAATGCATTTAAATTGCATTGTTTATTGTGAAAATGACAGTTGCAGTTTGGGAGGTAACCACAGGGGGCGCTGTAGGAGTTAGGGTTCACCTAGTGTGTGTTTACAACTGTAGGGTGGTGTGGCTGTAGGTCTGACGTCATCGATCGAGTCTCCCTATAAAAGGGATAACTCGATCGATGCAGCCGCCACAGTGAAGCACGGGGAAGCCGTGTTTACATACGGCTCTCCCCGTTCTTCAGCTCCGGGGAGCGATCGCGAGGGGGCGGCTAGAAACGAATAGCCGCGCCCTCGTCCCAGATCGCTCCCCGCGGGAATCCGACCGCCGCATGTAGCGGGGGGGGGTCCCGATCGGACCCCCGACCCGCGGAAAGGCAGGGACGTACATGTACGCCCATATGCCTGTACGTGCCATTCTGTGGACGTACATAACCTCTTCAGCTGAACAGGCCATTGTTTTTTTGCAATTCGGCACTGCGTTACTTTAACTCACAATTGCGCGGTCGTGCGACACTGGACCCAAATAAAATTGATATCCTTTTTTTTTTTCTCGCAAATAGAAACTTCTTTTGGCGGTATTTGATCATCTCTGCAATTTTTCATTTTTTTTGCTCTATAAAAAAAAAAAAAGACCGAAAATGTATATTTTTACTTTCTGCTACAAAACATATCGAATAAAAATAATGTCAAAAATAGACATTTACCGTTAGCAGGGGTGTTTACTATGATCAGTTTTTATTTATTTACATTAAAACCATTATCCTAGAAGCAGGGCTGGTGCAAGGATTTTTGACTCCCTAGGCGAAACCTAATTTTGCCACCCCCCCCCTTGCTCCACCCTTGACTCCACCCCATTCACCCTGCCCATGTATAACCCATCTTTTTTTAATGAAGTGTCCATCAAATGCAGCCCATCAGCGCCCATATAATGCAGCCTCACCAGTGCCCATCAAATGCAGCCCATCAGCGCCCATCAAATGCAGCCTCACCAGTGCCCATCAAATGCAGCCCATCAGCGCCCATGAAATGCAGCCTCACCAGTGCCCATCAAATGCAGCCTCACCAGTGCCCATGAAATGCAGCCTCACCAGTGCCAATCAAATGCAGCCTCACCAGTGCCCATCAAATGCAGCCTCACCAGTGCCAATCAAATGCAGCCTCACCAGTGCCCATCAATGCAGCCTCATCTGCGCCTATCAATGCAGCCTCACCAGTGCCCATCAAATGCAGCCTCAGCAGTGCTCATCAAATGCAGCCTCACCAGTGCCCATCAATGAATGTTTGCTTGCTTCCATTCATTCGGGAGTCGGGACACAGACACAGTCCTCCACAGCGCCTCTGACACTATGTGCGAACGGAGCTGCGGCTGTCTGCTTACGCTGAGACTTAGTTGCTTGCTGCAGAGAGAAAATGTTGGAACACCAGTGGCCAGGCACCCTAGGCGGCAGCCTAGTTTGCCTAGTGGTAGCACCGGCCCTGCCTAGAAGGGAAAACACTGGGGTAGATTCAGCTAGTGGCGCGCCCTGTTACCGCGGCGCAGCGTACCATTTTTACGCTACGCCTCCGTAAATTACTGAAGCTACGCTTCATTCACGAAGCATTTGCTCCGTAATTTGCGGCGGCGTTTCGTAAAAGGGGCCTGTGTAAGTGCGCGTAATTTAAATGATCCCGTAGGGGGCGTGGATCATTTAAATTAGGCGCGTTCCCGCGCCGAACGTACTGCGCATGCTCCGTCTGGAAAATTTCCCGACATGCATTGCGGTAAATGATGTCGCAAGGACGTCATTGGCTTCTACGTGAACGTAAATGGCGTCCAGCGCCATTCACGAACGAGTTATGCAAACGACACAAATTTTGAAAATCGCAACGCGGGAACGACGTCCATACTTACCATTGGCTGCGCCTCCTTATAGCAGGAGCAGCCTTACGGCGAAAACGACGTACGCAAACAACGTAAAAAACGAGCGCCGGCCGTGCGTACGTTTGAGAATCGGCGTTAGTATGCAATTTGCATACTCTACGCTGACAACTACGGGTGCGCCACCTAGCGGCCAGCGTCAGATTGCACCCTAAGATACGACGGCATAAGAGACTTATGCCAGTCGTCTCTTAAGGCTACAGTCGGCGTATCGAGCTTTCTGAATACAGAAAGTCGATACGCTGGCGCTACTTAGCAATTACGCTGCATATCTATGGATACGCAGGCTTAATTGCTTGCTGAATCTACCCCACTGTTGTTATAACTGCTTATAACGTATTATGCTGCGTACACACGATAGAATTTTTTCTTTATTTTTTGCCCGGAGTTGGGCTTTAATTTTCTTCAGCCGTCCTTACATTCCGATGAAAATTCAGAAGTTCGTTATTTTGATCTGCCTGGTGTTTGCCAATAAAGCACTTTTACTTAACCTCTGTGCAACCTATCCCAGCCAGCCGATCCATTAATATTCTGGGTGGGGAGCGCACAGCCTCTCTGAATAATATTATTTAACAGAAGGGAGAGCGGGGAATCGATGGAGGAAATGACCTCATTGCGAGCTTCTAGAATCCCGCAGAACATTTGTAACTGTCCGCTGTGTGGATAGAACTTTCTAGGTGGGCTCCATTCATTACTTATGTCACCCTCACAGTCTGTATATAAACTCTAGGATTGTATAATACAGACATTTATTAGGTGGGCCTGTTGATAATTAAAGGACATCTGTCACCAATCTTTGTCTTTCCAGTTTGGTAAATATTCTTCTCTATTGTATTAGAAATGTTCAGTCTGTTTGTCTTAAAGCTGAACTTCAGGCAAAGCTTGAATATATACATATCAGAGATTTGTGGGATTTTTTTGGGTACATATTAAAGCGGTGGTTCACCCTAAAAACTACTTTTTCTTATTCCACTGCCCCCCCACATTACAATCCGATTAAGGCTCTTATTATTTTTTTCAAGCTGTACATACCTTAGTACAGCATATTCACCCGTGCATCCGGGTTGCGAGTCCCGCGGGAGTGGGCGTTCCTCACAAGCTGGTGATTGACGTTTTGCCCAAAAACGAGCTCCCCCCGTCGCGTAAGCCGCGTCACGGTTGGCGAAAGGAGCCGAACGGCGAGTCGGCGCTATACTGCGCATGTGCATCGCCATTCGGCTCCTTTCACCAATCGTGACGCGGCTTACGCGACGGGGGGGAGCTCGTTTTTGGCCCAAACGTCAATCACACACATGTGAGGAACGCCCACTCCCGCGGGACTCGCAACCCGGATGCACGGGTGAATATGCTGTACTAAGGTATGTACAGCATGAAAAAAATAATAAGAGCCTTAATCGTATTGTAATGTGGGGGGGCAGTGGAATTAGAAAAAGTAGTTTTTAGGGTGAACCACCGCTTTAAATCAATAGGAAAAAATTATTTTAAAAGTGCAAATTTTATCAATACCTAAAAACAAAATGCTGTTTCATTAGAAAAGACTCATACAGTACAGTCCTTAAAGGTACAGCACCATGGTGTGGTTCCCAACATGTTTCGTCCTAAAAGGGGGGTTCCTCAGGGGACGCTATCCAAATGAATATTAGAGCCTTAAGCTGGATACACACTAAACAATTTTCTGCAGATTTTTTCCTTGAAATTTACCAAAACCATATAATATGAGGTCAAACCTTAAGAGTTTCAATTTGTATGCAATCAGGCAGGCCCTTGCACTACATGGTTTTGGTAAATGTAAAGTAAATCAGACAACAAAAGTTGTATAGTGTGTATGGGGTCTTAGGCCTTGTACACTCGAGCAGACATGTCCGATGAAAACGGTCCGTGGACCGTTTTCATCGGACATGTCTGCTGGGAGCTTTTGGTCTGATGTGTGTACACACCATCAGACCAAAATCCCCGCGGACAGAGAACGCGGTGACGTAGAAGACACCGACGTTCTCTGACACGGAAGTTCAATGCTTCCACGCATGCGTCGAATCAATTCGACGCATGCGCAGGATTTCGGCCCGCTGGTTTTACGTCATAACCAGCGGACATGTCCGATGAGTTGTACAGGTTTCCAGTGGACAAGTTTCCTAGCATGCTAAGAAACTTTTGTCCGCTGGAAACCTGTCCGCTAGGCCGGAAAACTATCCGCTAGGCCCTACACACGGTCGGACATGTCCGCGGAAACTGGTCCGCGGACCAGTTTCAGCGGACATGTTCGGTCGTGTGTACAAGGCCTTAGAGCAGGGATCTTCAAACTACGGCCCTCCAGCTGTTGCGGAACTACACCTCCCATGAGGCATTGTGAAACTCTGACATTCACAGACATGACTAGGCATGATGGGAATTGTAGTTCCCCAACATCTGGAGGGCCGTAGTTTGAGGGCCCCTGCCTTAGAGTCTAGTTTGCAAAAAAAGTGAACATGAGGATGAGAAACTCCTATTTGGGGACACTCAGCACATGATCCGAGGTCCTGTAGGGAGTGTGTGTCTCTCCTTGTGTATGTCTCTCCCTACAGGACCTCAGATCATGTGCTGAGTGTCCCCAAATAGGAGTTTCTCATTCTTGTGTTCCCTTTCTTTGCAAACTAGACTCTAATGCCCTGTACACACGATCGGTTCGTCTGATGAAAACGGACCGTTTTCATCGGACGAACCGATCGTGTGTGGGCCCCATCAGTTTTTTTCCCATCGATGAAAAAAAATAGAACCTGTTTTAAAATTTTCGTATGGTTAAAAAACCGATAGAAAAAAACGATCGCCTGTGGGGAAATCCATCGGTCAAAAATCCACGCATGCTCAGAATCAAGTCGACGCATGCCCCGAAGCATTGAACTTAATTTTTCTCAGCACGTTGTAGTGTTTTACGTCACCGCGTTGGACACGATCGGATTTTTAACCAATGGTGTGTAGGCAAGACTGATGAAAGTCAGCTTCATCGGATATCTGATGAAAAAATCCATCGGTCCGTTTTCATCAGAAGAACCGATCGTGTGTACAGGGCATAAGGTTCTGATATTCATTTGGACAGCGTCCCCTGAGGAAACCCTATTTTAGGGCAAAACATGTTGGCAACCACATCATCGTGCTGTACCTTTAAAGGGGTTGTAAACCTTCCCATCTGATAATTGCCGCCCCCCCCGCCCCCTGTTTACTTACCTGACCCCTTGAAAGTCCTGCGTCGATAACATGCTTATCAGGGAAGAAACTGGAGAAGAACTGGCAGATATGCCAATACCTGTTATGGCCACGCTAATCCGCGCATGCGCATTAGCAATCGGCGCGTAACGTCATATGCAAACGACGGGCGCACGTACGTTCGTGAATCGACGTAACTAGGTAATTTGCATATTCTACGCCGAAAACAACGGAATCGCCACCTAGCGGCCAGCGTGAGAATGCACTCTAAGATACGACGGCGTAATAGAATTACGCCAGTTGGATCTTAGGCTAATGTCGGCGTATCTAGCTTTCTGAATACAGAAAGTAGATACGCCGGCGTAGCTTTGAATTTACGCGGCGTATCTATGGATACGCCGGCGTAATTCTTTGCTGAATCTAGCCCATTGTCTCCAACTCCAGGGGTCCTCTGCTCTCAGCCGCAAGGGGAGCCTTCTAGTCACCTCAGCCTCCAGCCTGGTACGTGACAGCGCTTGATCTCGGCCTGGTCTTCTCGGCTCTTCATTGGATATATTGATAGGAGTGCAGTCATTGGCTCTCGCTGCTGTCAATGAAATCCAATGACGAGCTGAGAAGACCGGTGCCGGGGGTGTTCAGAAGGGTTGAGGTTTGGGCTCTTTGCAGGCCACTCCACACCAAATTCATAAAACTGTCTTCCCAAGATAGGAGCTCCGAGAAGGGTTTAGGGTCACAGAATGCTCCAAAACAATCAGCAGCAACAATAGGAATCTAACCTCCCAATAGCAGCTTTTCTGGAGGTAACAGGGAAGGGCCAGTATATCTAGGATACTACAGCAGCAGTCCATATAACCACCTATGTTCCTTCTGGTAACAGTCTACAGCCAGGTCTTCACTCACAGTGTCCCAGGGGCTATCTGTCACCTAGCATCAGCAGGTAGATCCTCAGTGAGGGAGTTAAAAAGATCCTTCTCCAGACCAGGACTTAAAGACAATGGCCCAGATTCAAGAAGCAATTGCGCCCGTGTAACCATGAGTTACACGGCGCAATTGCTTACTTGCTCCGGTGTAACGAGTGCTCCTGATTCAGGAACCTCGTTACACCGGCTGCAGCCTAAAATCTGCGCGGCATAAGGCTCTTATGCCTCGCAGATTTTAGGCTGCATTCTTGCGGGGGCCGCTAGGGGGCGCTCCCATTGTGTATCAGCGTGTAGTATGCAAATTGCATACTACCACTGATTCACAAGCTTGCGCGGGCCCCGCGCAAGCCAGGTATGGAGTTTCCGTACGGCTACTTTAGCGCAAGGCTGCCCTTTCTAATAGCAGGGGCAGCCTGTGCTAAAGTATACCGCCGCTCCCGCGTCGCGACGTTCAAATGTTACGTCGTTTGCGTAAGTGCTTCGTGAATGGCGCTGGACGCCATTCACGTTCACTTTGAAGCAAATGACGTCCTTGCGACGTCATTTGCCGCAATGCACGTCGGGAAAGTTTCCCGACGGAGCATGCGCTGTACGCTCGGCGCGGGAGCGCGCCTAATTTAAAGCGGTAGTTCACCCCCCCCCGACACATTTTACCATCGAGACAGGCATTGTAGCGCGAGCTACAGTATGCCTGTCCCGATTTTTTTAACCCCGGACTCACCTTGTAA
Source organism: Rana temporaria (assembly GCF_905171775.1). Classification (NCBI taxonomy): domain Eukaryota; kingdom Metazoa; phylum Chordata; class Amphibia; order Anura; family Ranidae; genus Rana; species Rana temporaria. The sequence goes on along the minus strand of NC_053492.1, from coordinate 459,109,684 downwards.
TCCGACATCGTAGGTTTCGGCTCCTGCGGGGAATGGGCGTGCCTATGGAGAGGGAGGATGATTGACGGCCGGCCCTGGCACGTCACTCTCCCCGAAGACAGCCGGAGTAGGTCTCGGCTCTTCACGGCGCCTGCGCACAGACTATGCGCACGCGTCGTGAAGACCAAGCCTATTTCGGCTATTTCCGGAGAAGCGTGACGCGCCAGAGCCGGCCGTCAATCATCCTCCGTCTCCATAGGCACGCCCATTCCCCGGTATCTTCGATGGACGACTACAAGGTGAGTACGGGGGTAAAAAATTCGGGACAGGCATACTGTAGCTCGCGCTACAATGCCTGATTTTAAGGTAAAAGAAAAAAAATATTTTTTTTTTTGGTCGATAGGGTGAACCCCCGCTTTAAATGATTCCCGCCCCCGGCGGGATCATTTAACTTGCGCGCGCTTACGCCGGGCAAATTTGCTCCGTGAATCGAGGGCAGCGCAAAATATTTGCGTGGGCGCAGGGCAAAATCGTTGCCCTGTGCCCGCGCAAATAAAGCGCAAGCTATGCTGAATCTGGGCCAGTGCCCTCCAGCAAATATAATCCTTTGGCAATCTCCTACAGGCCCTTGGCACTGCAGTGGGCTGAGGCCCAGTCTGCAATCTCTTGCCTCTGTGACTTTTTCCTAGGGGCAACAGCCCCCCAGGAGACTGGAACCCTCTGCTCGGGCCTCCTGTACATTTATCACCCCCCCAGCCACCTTCTGGATGCCGTGGCTGGGACATGAAAAACATTCAACTGATCATTTGAATCTAACGTCCCTATGCTCTGGAGACTTCTTTTAGAGGCATGGGAAGTCATCAAATTATCAGCTCAGGAAACTCTAAACAGACCAACACAATTCATCACTGCCCCATTCACTACTAAAAATGTACCTAACAGTCTAAGGCCCCTTTCACACGGGCGGATAGAATGGTGCTTTTAGCTGCGGATTTTCTCGTTTTCTACCACAGCTAAAAACACACAATGCTTTCCTATGGCCCCATTCACACACAACGTTTAGCTGCGATTTCGTTACATGTGGTTTGGTGCGAATAGAAAAAATGGAATTGAATGCGCCCAGGTGCGATTTAGCGCAGCTATATGCACATAACCGCAGGTAATCGCAGTCTTTTGTGTCAACTGCGGTAAGCAGCGTGAGAAAAAAAAAAAAAGAACAAGAAGCACATCATAATCCAAAAAAAATAAAAAGGTTTGCTATGGGAATGACTACCGCAGCTAAACGCGGCCGCATGTAACCGCACGTAATCGCAATGTACAAATGCAGCTAATCGCAGTGCCTGGAGCCTTGAATTTCACAGAACATTTACATGCTTTTAACTGCGGCAAAACAGCCGTCCGTGTGAAAGGCCCCTAGCTAGAGAAGGGCCCTACACATGAGTTAGGTACCGTGCTTTGCCAGGGTGCCTTGATGCGACAGTGTGGCTTTACATATATGTGCAAATGTATGCAACAAAAATCACTGTTTTTAACAAAAATTGTTAAAGTAGTTTAGACTTGGATTTTTTGCTATCTAGCTGGTAAAGGCTTGTTTACTCCCGTGTAAGTTGGTGAAAAGCAATTTGTGGTGGATCGCTTTTCACTTTATATTTTTTGTCATATAGGGCTAGATTCACAGCGGAGATACGACGGAGTATCTCTGAAACTCCGTCGTATCTCTCAGAGTATCTATGTGGCTGATTCATAGAATCAGTTACGCATAGTTAGCCCTTAGATCCGACAGGTGTAATTGTTTTACACTGTCGGATCTTAGGATGCAATACCGCAGCCGCCGCTGGGGGGGAGTTTGCGTCGTAAACCAGCGTCGGGTATGCAAATTAGTAGTTACGGCGATCCACGACGGTTTTTCGCGTTCGCTACGTCGCTGCTAGTCTAGTTTCCCGCCGCAAAGTTAGTCGTCGTTTTAGGTGCCCTAACTTTACACAGCACACGTATGTGCTGTATAAAGTATGGCCGCCGTTCCCGCGTCGAAATGTAAATTTTTTTTCCTTCTTGCATAAGACTTTCGGGAATACGGAAGTACGCTACGCACGTCGCTGTTCGAAAAAATGACGTCACTTCGCGCAAAGCACAGCGGGAATTTCGAAACGGAGCATGCGCAGTAGGTCCGGCGCGGGAGCGCGCCTAATTTAAATGCCACACGCCCCTTTGAATTAGGCGGGCTTACGCCGGAGGCCGCCGGCGTAATTTTTCACGCAAGTGCTTGGTGAATCAGGCACTTGCGATGAAAAATTGCGGCGGTGTAACCTATGTACGATACGTTACGGCTACGCCGCCGCGATTCTACGTGAATCTGGCCCAAAGTGTACTTTTCTTAAGGGCGCAACTTGGTGGTCCAGCCACCTTAAAATCTTTGGGGCCCACTCTGGGAGATCTAAACAAGTCATATACTGAGAACTAAACTATAATATACCGAGTATACTAAATAAACTGTACTAAAAATTAAAACTTCTAAAATGTTTGGTAATTGCTGACATTGAAACTCATTGAGATGAATTGGGAAATGAACAAGGGAGTTTTGATACTTTATGATTCCTTCATTTAATTGCCTAAATATATTGGCCCAGATTCACAAAGCACTTACGCCGACGTATAACAAGTTACGCCGACGTAAGTGCAAATGTGCGCAGTCGTATCTGTTCACCGGACCCACAAACAGATATGCGCCGCCGACGTAGCTTGCTTACGCCGGCGTAGGGTGGGCTCACATTTAGGCTGGGCGCATTGTGCCGATCCCATTGATTAGCCATTCAAACATGCAAATGAGGGAAATACGGCGATTCACGAACCTGCGTGCGCCCGACGCAGGCTACGCGAGGTGGGCGTAAGTTGTACGTCCGGCATAAAGTTATTCCCCATAAAGGAGGTGCAACCCAGCAGCAGACATGCAAAGGTCTGCACCAGGGAACACAAGCCGGCGTATTTTACATTGGACGTGTGTCTGGCTGGGCGTAAGTTACATTCACGCTGTACGCAGTGATCCGGCGTAGTTTAGGCAGTTGTTCCGATGTGGTTGTGAGCAGGCGCAGGGGGATGCGTGCGCAGTTCGTGATATGTATCTGTCTGGCGCTCGGCCCATCATTTGCATAGGGTCACGCCTCATTTGCATGGGTCACGCCCACTTTCACCTACGCCGGCGTACGCCTTCGTATCCCACGCCACGCTGGCGCAGTGTTGGGAGCACTGGCTTGCTGAATGCATTGCTTGCCTCTCTGCGCTGCATTGGCGTATCGTACATTGGTTATTCTACGTCGGCGTAATGTGCGCCCGCTCTCTGTGAATCTGGGCCATTGTGTATATATATGGTGTATATACAGTATATATTTCAGAACCAATGACATCAGATAAAATATCATTGACTAATGCCCGTTGTTTCTCCTTCTCTTACAGGTGTATGCTTCCGAATGGTACGTTTTCTTATGATTTGTGGATTATAATTGCTGATACATATATGGAGTGATTCTGCCAACAGCTATAATAATAGACTTCACTAGAGCAAGAGTCTCCAAACGTTCTAAACAAAGGGCCAGTTTACCGTCCATCAGACTTTAGGGGAGCCAGCCTGTGGCCACTGGGAGTAGAAAAGGTCCTGACATCAGTGGGAAAAAAATTATGTTCCATTGTTTTGCTTCATTATTGGTGTCAGTGGGAGGAATTGTACCCTATTGTTGATGTCATTGGAAGAAATTGTGCCCCATCATTGGTGTCATTGGAAGAAATTGTGCCCCATCATTGGTGTCATTGAGCCACATTGTTGGTCTCATTGGAAGGAATGGTGCCCCATCATTGGGCCCCATTATTAGCCTCATTGAGCCACATTGTTGGTCTCATTGGAAGGAATGGTGCCCCATCATTGGGCCCCATTATTAGCCTCATTGAGCCACATTGTTGGTCTCATTGGAAGGAATGATGCCTCATCATTGGGCCCCATTATTGGTCTCATTGGGAGGAATTTTGCCCCATCATTGGTGTCATTGGGCCTCACTGTTGGTCTCATAGGGAGGAATAGTTCCCCATCATTGGGCGTCATTGGGCCCCATTGTCAGGGTCTCTGGGAGAAAAAGTGCCCTATCATTGGTATTAGTGGAAGGAGTTGTGCCCCTTCATTTGTGTCCGTGAGGAGAATTATGGCCCCAAGGGCCGGATAAAAGCAAGCAAAGGGCCGCATCTAGCCCCCGGGTCACAGTTTGGAGACCACTGGACTAGAGCATTCATTCATAACCAGCCAGAGTGGAATCTTGTTTCTATGTTGGTTGGTAACTGGAAAATGTTCCATCATATTCCCAATACAATACAGTTTGGACATTAGTGGCCTAGGTTATAGGTCTCATTGATACTAAGCGCCAGATTCACAAAAGGGATACGACGGCATATCTCCTGATACGCCGTCGTATCTCTGGGCCAGATTCACGTAGAGCGGGCGCAGCGTAACGTAACCGGTTTACGTTACACCGCCGCAGTTTTTCCGATTTAGTGCCCGATCCACAAAGCACTTACCTGGAAATTTGCGGCGGTGTATCGTAAACAGGTCCGGCGCAAGGCGGCCCAATTTAAATGGGGCGGGTACCATTTAAATTAGGCGCGCTCCTGCGCCGGACGTACTGCGCATGCTCCCGTCGCAAATTTACCGACGTGCTTTGTGCGAAATTACGACGCGCCGACGTTTTGTGAATCGCGACGTGAAAAAAGATTTACGCCGGGAAAAATAAAAGATTAAAAAAAAATTCAAAAGCGACGCGGGAAAGACGGGCATACTTTAACATGGTGGAGTACTTTTACACCATGTTAAAGGTGCCCTATCTTTGCGACGGAAATCTAACACTTGCGACGCCGTAACGACGGGAAAAATCTTCGTGGATCGCCGTAACTCCTAACTTGCATACCCGACGCTGGTTTACGACGCAAACTCCCCCCGGCGGCGGCCGTGGTACTGCATCCTAAGATCCGACAGTGTAAAACTATTACACCTGTCGGATCTTCTGGCTATCTATGCGTAACTGATTCTATGAATCAGTCGCATAGATGGAAACAGAGATACGACGGCGTATCAGGAGATACGCCGTCTTATCTCTTTTGTGAATCTGGCCCTCTGTTTCTATCTATGCGGCTGATTCATAGAATCAGTTACGCATAGATAGCCAGAAGATCCGACAGGTGTAATAGTTTTACACTGTCGGATCTTAGGATGCAATACCGCGGCCGCCGCTGGGGGGAGTTTGCGTCGTAAACCAGCGTCGGGTATGCAAATTAGGAGTTACGGCGATCCACGACGGATTTTCGCGTTCGCTACGTCGCCGCTAGTCTAGTTTCCCGTCGCAAAGTTAGTCGTCGTTTTGGGTGCCCTAACTTTAGTCAGCAAACGTATTGCTGTCTAAAGTATGGCCGTCGTTCCCGCGTCAAAATTTAGAAATGAACGTCGTTTGCGTAAGCCGTCCGGGAATACGGAATTACCATACGCGCGTCGCCGTTCAAAAAAATGACGTCGCGGCGCGCAAAGCACGATGGGAATTGCGCAACGGAGCTTGCGCAGTAGGTCCGGCGCGGGAGCGCGCCTAATTTAAATGGCACACGCCCATTTGAATTGGCCCGCCTTGCGCCGGAGGCCGCCGGCGTAGTTTTCATCGCAAGTGCTTTGTGAATCAGGCACTTGCGATGAAAACTTGCGGCGGTGTAACGTATCTACGATACGTTACGCCGCCGCTAGTCTACGTGAATCTGGCCCTAAGTACTTAATATTTAAATCTTTTATTTGATTAATTGGATGCTAAGAATGATAATAGTGTTAAACATAAGTACATACATAAACATAACAATTCAACTGCAGTGTGAATACATACGATTACTTTACCACTTGCTCTTGCAGCCAACTAGGCTGCCCTATCACTGACAGCTGCTTACAAACAGAAGAAGAGGAGGAGAGGATGGCATAAAGCAGAACTTCCCGTTTATGGTGAAGCTCTGATTTAGGAATGCTGGGGGTTTAATACTAGATTAAAGCTGCAGCCAGGAATTCATAAATAAAGCAATAAATGTATTCGTAATGCAACCAATGTTAGTAGCTAAATATTAAATTGGGATCACTCTCTTATAATCTCCTGTACAGCAGCACTCAGAATGGGAGGAGTAGTACATGGAAACCAAGTAGGTGTGCTGCAGGAAAATATGCTGACAAGGAGCATGCTCACAGGAGGAGAGCGTCGAGTGAGCAGAGAGATGACCTAATTAGTCTGCTGCTACTCTTTCACTGTCCAGTCAGCAGGTGGTGGGGCACTAATATATTTCTTCTAAAATCTATAACTGTAACAGAAAAAAGTGGCATCGTCCACCTGGCTGTGCTGTGTGAAGGGGCAGAGGAGGATAGACAGAATAATTTAGTAGGTAAAACAGCTACATTTTATGTATTTTGTGTTTTTAGCTGTTTGCTTGGAATGCAGCTTTTTTATGCATACTTAATATCTCATATGTTTATATTGTGTAGTATACAGAAGATGAAGCCAAGAAGCTTGGAGTGGTTGGATGGGTGAAGAATACAAGGCAGGGGACCGTAGTGGGGCAGGTACAAGGTCCTGAAGACAGAGTCATCTCCATGTAAGTGTCCACAGAGCCCAACATACCTTTTACACCTGAATTTAATTGGGTTGTAAAGGTTTGTTTTTTATTTTCTAAATAGGTTCCTTTAAGCCAGTGCATTGTTGGTTTACTTACCTTTTCCTTCGATTTCCCTTCTAAATTTTTTTTTTTCTTTGTCTGAATTTCCCACTTCCTGTTCCTCCTCAGTAAGCTGTTCTGGCTGACTAACCCCCAGCCAGATGATGGGGGCAAGCTTACTGAGGAGAAACAGGAAGTGAGAAATTCAGACAAAGAAAAAAAACATTTAGAAGGGTAATGGAAGGAAAAGGTAAGTGAACCAACAATGCACTGGCTTAAAGGAACCTATTTAGAAAATAAAAAATGAACCTTTACAACCCCTTCAAAGTATGGCTATACATCACCACCCAGTCATTAGACTATCTATCATTATTATTGACTTTTGTCGTTCTAATGAGATATGAATACTAACCAGCTCAGTTTCTTCTTTCAGTATGACCACACATGACTGAGTGCTGGCCCCCAGGTGATATTACTGGGCCCAATTACACAAATTTGATAAGAGCACTGCAGTAATAGTAACAATGATGAGCTAGATTCAGGTACCTCTGCGTATCGTTGAGCGGGCGTAGCGCATCTCATATGCGCTACGCCGACGTAACTCTGAGAGGCAAGAGCAGTATTCACAAAGCACTTGCTCCCTAAGTTACAGTGGCGTAGCGTAAATGGGCCGGCGTAAGTCTGCCTTATTCAAATTTGGAAGGTAGTGGGCGTGTTGTATTCAAATTAACCGTGACCCCATGTAAATAAAAAGGCCGAACGGCGCATGCGCGCACATGCTCAGAATCACGTCGCATATACTCTCTAAGATTCGACGGCTCAATGCCTACGACGTGAACGTAACCTACGCCCAGCCCCATTCACGTACGACTTACGTAAACGGCGTAAAATACGACGGCTGTTCCGACGTCCATACCCCAACATGACTTACCCCTGCTTTAGGTGGGATAACTTTACGTCGGACGTACGCCTTACGTAAACAGCGTAGCTTACTGCGACGGGCGCAAGTACGTTCGTGAATCAGCCTATCTAGGTAATTTACATATTCGACACGTAAATCAACGGAAGCGCCCCCTAGCGGCCAGCGTAAATATGCACCCAAGATACAACGGCGTAGGAGACTTACGTCAGTCGGATGGAGCCAGAATTCAGGTGTATCTGGTTTAAAGAATACGACGCATAGATACGACGGCACATCCGTGGACTTACACGGCGTATAAGAAGATACGTCGGCGTAAGTCCTATGTGAATCTACCTCGATGTGTTCAAGGATTGCACCGATCGGTGCTGATACTGAGTATTTTCATGAGTACTCGTACTTGGGAAAATGCTCCGATACCCAAAACCGACGATACCTTTGTGGTGCGATTTGAGCCCATACAAAATAAATACGCTTAAATTGCACTGCAAAGAATTGCATGCGATTGGAACAGAAATGCTGTGTGTTTTATGTCCGAATCGCATACGATTTCCCGCACTGCTTCTGTGTGAACACGGGCTTGTCATAGTGATCTCATCTTGGGTTCACACAGGAGCGGTGAGGGGAACCGCATTTGATTCGGACAGGAATCACACTGCATTCCTGTTCAAATTGCAAGTGATTCTTTGCAGTGCGATTTGAGTTCATTAATTTTGTATGGGCTCAAATCGCACCGCAAGGACCGGATGGCTTGCACCTGAGAGTACTTAGGGAACTCAGTCAAGTAATTGCCAGACCATTGTTCCTAATTTTTACTGACAGTCTACTGATTGGAATGGTACCAGCGGATTGGAGAAAAGCCAATGTAGCACCAATATTTAAAAAGGGCCCAAAATACATCCCTGGGAAATACAGACCAGTTAGCCTAACATCAATAGTATGCAAGCTTTTGGAAGGGATGATAAGGGACTATATACAAGATTTTAGTAATAAAAACTGTATCATTAGCAGTAATCAGCATGGCCCATTACCTTTTCCAGTCTGTCTGCATTCTCATTACATATTCTAAACATTATGTGTGACTTTTTGGTGATGTCAGGCATCATAGTTGAAGCCCCCTATACCGTGTAAGATGAAAATCTTTGTTCTACTGTAGTACTTATCACTTAGGTTTGCCACCTTTTGTTAAAGTCAAACCCGAACACTGATCATACATTTTGCTATTAAATAACATTTCCAAACATGTGAAGTTAATAACAAGAGTTCCTCTTTTCATCAGAGTCCACAGAGTACCCTTTTATATCTAAATCCACAGAGTTGCCCTTTTACATCTGGACTCACAGAGTTCCCTTTCACTGTAAGGAGGGACTCTGCAGACCCTGATTTAAAGCGGAGGTCCACACAAAAATGGAACCTCTGCTTTTCGGAACCCCCCCCCCCCTCCGGTGTCACATTCGGCACCTTTCAGGGGGGAAGGGGGTGCAGTTACATGTATAATACAGGTATTTGCACCAACTTCCGGGCATAGACTCCCGCAGGAGTCACGCCCCTTGCCGCCCCCCCCCCCCCTCTGTCCCAGAAGATAGTGGGGACCATATATGAAGCGCTGCGTGAATCGTGCATGTGCAGTAGGGAACCGGGAGTTGAAGCCGCAATGCTTAATTTCCTAATTCCCTCATCGAGGATGGCGGCCGGGGCAGCCGAGAGACGAGCGGTTGTTTGGCTTTGGCTGCCGACATCGCGGGCATTCTGAACAGGTAAGTGTCTATTTATTAAAAGTCAGCAGCATCAGTATTTGTAGTTGCTGGCTTTTAATATTTAATTTTCATTTTTTAGGCAGACCTCCGCTTTAAGGGGGAACACTGAGAACTCTGATGCAGAGAAGACTCTGATGTAAGGGGAAACACTGTGGCCTCTGGTGTAAGGGGAAAATCTGATGTTTTCAGAACCCTGATTTGCCTTAGTGTAATCACTAAGGCCCCATACACACGAGAGGATTTATCCGCGAATACGTTCCAGCGGAACGTTTCCGCGGATAAATCCTCTCGAGGATTTCAGCGGATTTCTCATGCGATGGAGTGTACTCACCATCGCATTGAAATCCGCGCCGAAATCCTCTGGCGATGACGTGTCGCGCCGTCGCCGCGATTATGACGCGGCGACGTGCGCGACGCTGTCATATAAGGAATTCCACGCATGCGTCGAATCATTACGACGCATGCGGGGGATCCCTTCGGACGGATGGATCCGGTGAGTCTATACAGACCAGCGGATCCATCCGTTGGGATGGATTCCAGCAGATGGATTTGTTTAGCATGTCAGCGAATATTCGATCTGCTGGAATCCATCCCAGGGGAGATATATCCGCGGAAACAGATCCGCTGGAGTGTACACACCATAGGATCTATCCGCTGAAACCCATTCGCTGGGATTTTTCAGCGGATGGATTCTATCGTGTGTATGGGGCCTAAGGCCGCGAACACACGGTCGGTCCAAACCGATGAAAACGGACTGAAGGACCTTTTCATCGGTTCAAACTGATCGCGTGTGGGCCCCATCGGTCAGTTATCCTTTGGTCTAAATTTTAGAACTTGCTTTAAAATTGAACCGATGGACGCCTAACCGATACGTCAAAACCGATGGTTAGTATGAAAAAGCATCGGTTAAAAACCTGCGCATGCTCAGAATCAAGTCGACGCATGCTTGGAAGCATTGAACTTCATTTTTCTCAGCACGTCGTTGTGTTTTACGTCACCGCGTTGGACTCGATCGTTTTTTTAACTGACGGTGTGTAGGCACATCAGACCATCAGTCCACTTCATCGGTTAACCAATGAGAACGGTCCTTCGGACCATTCTTATCGGATGGACCGACCGTGTGTGCCTTAGAGGCAGGAGAAAGAAGGGGGGAGACTTCAGTCACAGACAGGGATGGATGGTGAGCTCACTTACCTCTTGGCAGTCAGCACCTCTCATCTAGATGTATCTGAGGCTATTGGACATCAAATTTCCAGCCCCAACTTTCCTTTTCTGAGGCACCGCCCCGGGGATTGGAGTGTGGGCAGACACATAGAGGTAGAGGTGGTGGAAGAGGTGCAGATAGAACCCTCTCTCCTCTCCCGTCTGTGTGTGTGTGTGTTTGGGGGTGGGGTGTAAGTGCTGGCTCTGGGCAGTGTGAAAGAGTGTAACAGATGCTCTCAGCTTAGACAAATGCAGCCAGCAACCCTGCTGGGAAGCCAGAGTACAGTCTAAATAATGTGTCCGGGTTCCAGGCATTCTGAAACCTGGACGCATGATTCCAAACCCGAACTGTCCGGGTGAATCCTGGATAGGTGTCAACCCTATTATCACTGTTGGTTGACAAACTTTTTGTGAAAACTGCACAGCTGCATTGAGGCCCTCTGGAACTTAGGGGAACTTATGGTTTTATTTAGTCCAGATGGACCTGCCATGTAGACATGGGTGCTGCTCACTTCTAGGGAAGATGAGAAATGGAAGTCATCATTTATGGTGGTATAACTCTGATCATGGTTTGGTCTTAGCCAGTGAGCACCTTCTTCCTTGCCTGACCATCACATTAGTCTCCATTTCCAATCATCATCATCTGGGATGGAAGTAAAATTATGTTTGCCGTCTGATCCCTGTTGCATATTATAAATCATAAGGGAATAAGTGTTTGTACTTGGGCAGTGTAATAAGAATGCAAACAGCGCTTGGCAATCCCCAAAATTATAATAATGAATGTTTATATTAAATATGGAAAGAATACCCTAACTAAATGTAGACCAGTGACCACAAAAATTGGTATTGTGGATGGTAACTACTAAAAAGACTTATAAACCCTGAAACATATGATTGTGAAAAGTCCAAATATGAAAAACAAAGTTCCAAACAAGATCCTGGAAAATCCAAATGAAAAACATCTTCCTGTATGGGTGGTGCGAACAAGTAAGGTGTAGATGTCCACTCACCAGATGTTGTGGACATCTACACATTACTTGTTCGCACCACCCATGCAGGAAGATTTTTTTCATTTGGATTTTCCAGGATCTTGTTTGGATCTTTGTTTTTCATATTTGGACTTTTCACAATCCTATGTTTCAAGGATTATAAATCTTTGTAATAGTTACCATCTACAATACATTTTTTTGGTCACTGGTTTACATGTATTTAGGATATTCTTTCCATTTTTAATACACTGCTCAACAAAATTCAAGGAACACTTTTGAATCAGAACTCCTGGGATATTGATCTGGTCAGTTACAGTAAGTAGCAGAGGGGGAGGGGTGTATACAGAGGGGGAGGGGTGTATACAGAGGGGGAGGGGTGTATACAGAGGGGGTTGTTAATCAGTTTCAGCTAATTTGTTGTTAATTGAAATTAACAACAGGTGCACTAGATGGGCAACAATGAGACGACCTCCAAAACAGGAATGTTTTTTCAGGTGAAGGTGTCTGCCATTTTTTTTCCCTACTCATCTTTTCTGAATGTTTTTCACTAGTTTTGCACTTGGCTAGGGTCGAGGGGCCATATTCTCGAAGAATTTACGCCGGCGTATCAGCAGATACGCCAACGTAAGTCCGATTCTAAGGCTGTCCTATGTTTAAGTGTATTCTCAAACTGAGATACACTTAAACATGCCTAAGATACGACGGCCTGCGCCGTTGTATCTTAGGCTGCAATATCTACGCTGACCGCTAGGTGGCGGTTCCTTTGCGGTCAGCGTAGAATATGCAAATGACTAGTCACGCCGATTCTCTAACGTACGCTTGCCCGTCGTAGTGATTTTACGTCGTTTCCGTAAGCGATACGCGGCGTAAAGATAAACATGCCCCCTAGGTGGCGTACTCAATGTTAGGTATGGCCGCCATTCCCGCATCGAAATTTGAAAATTTAACGTTGTTTGCGTAAGTCGTCCGTGAATGGCGATGGACGCCATTTACGTTACCGTCAAAACAAATGACGTCCGTGAGACGTCATTTAGCGCAATGCACGTCGGGTAATTTACCCGACGGAGCATGCGCATTACGATCGGCACGGGAGCGCGCCTAATTTAAATGATCCACGCCCCCTACCGGGATCATTTGAATTAGGAGTGCTTGCGCAGGTGGACTTTACGCTACGCCGCCGCAAGTTTACAGGTAAGTGGTTTGGGAATCAGGCACTTGCCAGTTAAACTTGCGGCGGAGTAACGTAAAGGACATACGTTACGCCGCCGGAGATCTATAAGAATATGGCCCAGTGTCAGTACTGGTAGCAGGAGGCGATACTTGGACCCTATAAAGGTTGCACAGGCAGTCCAACTCCTCCAGGATGGCACATCAATACGTGTCATTGCCAGAAGGTTTGCCCTGTCTCCCAGCACAGTCTCAAGAGCATGGAGGAGATTCCAGGAGAAAGGCAGTTGCTCTAGGAGAGCTGGACAGAGCTGTAGAAGGTCCTTAACCCATCAACAGGACCGGTATCGGCTCCTTTGTGCAAAGAGGAACAGGATGAGTACTGCCAGAGCCCTACAAAATGACCTCCAGCAGGCCACTGGTGTGAATGTCTCTGACCAAACAATCAGAAACAGACTTCATGGGGGTGGCCTGAGGGCCCGATGTCCTCTAGTGTACTCTGTGCTCACTGCCAGACACTGTGGAGCTCGATTGGCATTTTTCATTGAACACCAGAATTGGCAGGTCCACCACTGGCGCCCAATGCTTTTCTCAGATGAGAGCAGGTTCACCCTGAGCAAATGTGACAGACGTGAAAGGGTCTGGAGAAGCCGCAGAGAACTTTATGCTGCCTGTAACATCGTTGAGAATGACCGGTTTGGTGGTGGGTCAGTGATGGTCTGGGGAAGCATATCCATGGAGGGACGTACAAACCTCTACAGGCTACACAATGGCACCCTGACTGCCATTAGGTATTGGGATGAAATCCTTGGACCCATTATCAGACCCTACGCTGATGCAGTGGGTCCTGGGTTCCTCCTGGTGCACGACAATGCCCGGCCTCATGTCGCGAGAGCATGCAGCCAGTTCATGGAGGATGAAGAAATTGATACCATTGAATTGCCCCCACGCTCATCTGATCTAAATCCAAAAAAACACCTCTGGGACATTATGTTTCAGTCTATCCGGTGCACCAGGTTGCACCTCAGTGATTCTCTGGTCCAGATCTCGGACGAAATACCCTAGGACACCATCCGTCGTCTCATTAGGAGCATGCCCTGATGTTGTGAGGCATGCATACAAGCACTTGGGGGGCCATACAAACTACTGAGGACCATTTTGAGTTGTTGCAATGAAATTTCAGCAAAATGGACGAGCTTGCTGCATAATTTTTTCACTTTGATTTTCGGGGTGTCTTTGAATTCAGCCCCCTGTAGGTGGATACGTTTGATTTCCATTAAATGATGTGCCATCCTTTCATTCCGAACACATTACCCAGTCCATATCAGTATAGATCTCCAGCATGAGATTTGTGCCCGTTGAGACCTCATATGTTTTCAAAGTGGTCCTTTAATTTTTTTGAGCAGTGTATATACATTTATTATTATATTTTTTGGGATTGGCAAGCACTGTTTGCACAATAAGTTGTGTACATCTACATACCATTTATTGAATTTGAACGGCAGCTGCTATTATAACATTTGTATTGTTTCATTGGTTCTTTGGTGCGGGTGGTTTACATAAAAAGAATGGAAGTCCCAAAAATGTTGGGGGCCTTTGGTAACTTTTTCCATGACTGGTCAGCACTAGGTCTAGGACCATTCCTACTGGTTGTATCAATTTCATATCCCTTTAACCACTTACCCCCCGGACCATATTGCTGCCCAAAGACCAGAGTACTTTTTGCGATTCGGGACTGCGTCGCTTTAACAGACAATTGCACGGTCGTGCGACGTGGCTTCCAAACAAAATTGGCGTCCTTTTTTTCCCACAAATAGAGCTTTCTTTTGGTGGTATTTGATCACCTCTGCGTTTTTTATTTTTTGCGCTATAAACAAAAATAGAACGACAATTTTGAAAAAAATGAATATTTTTTACTTTTTGCTGTAATAAATATCCCCCAAAAATATATAAAAAAACATTTTTTTTCCTCAGTTTAGGCCGATACGTATTCTTCTACATATTTTTCGTAAAAGAAAATCGCAATAAGCGTTTATTGATTGGTTTGCGCAAAAGTTATAGCGTTTACAAAATAGGGGGTATTTTTATGGCATTTTTATTAATATTTTTTTTTACTAGTAATGGCGGCGATCAGCGATTTTTTTTTCGGTATTGCGACATTATGGCGGACACTTCGGACATTTTTGACACATTTTTGGGACCATTGGCATTTTTATAGCGATCAGTGCTATAAAAATGCATTAGATTACTATAAAAATGCCACTGGCAGTGAAGGGGTTAACACTAGGGGGCGGGGAAGGGGTTAAGTATGCCTGGGTGTGTTCTTACTGTGGGGGGGGGAGTGGCCTCACTAGGGGAAACACTGATCTTCTGTTCATACATTGTATGAACAGAAAATCATCATTTCCCCTGCTGACAGGAACGAGAGCTGTGTGTTTACACACACAGCTCCCGTTCCCCGCTCTGTACCGAGCGATCGCGTGTGCCCGGCGGCGATCGCGCCCGCCGGGCACACGCACGGGAGTCGGGGGCGAGCGGGGGGCGCGCGCGCGCGCCCCTAGTGGCGGCTAAAAGGCAGGACGTCATAATACGTGATCTCGCCTAGGGGAGCCACCTTGTGGACGTATTATGACGGTGCCGCGACGGCAAGTGGTTAACCACTTAAGGACCCCTTCACGCCAATATACGGCAGAATGGCACGGCTGGGCACATCAACGTAACTGTACGTTGCCCTTTAAGCCCAGCCGTGGGGTCACACGCGCCGCGGGCGCGTGAACGCGACCCGGTCCGAAGCTCTGTGACTGCGGGACTCGATCGCCGCTGGAGTCCCACGATCGGTCCCCGGAGCTGAAGAACGGGGAGAGCTTCCCCGTTCTTCACTGTGGCGCCGTCATCGATCGTGTGTTCCCTTATATAGGGAATCACAATCAATGACGTCACACCTACAGCCACACCCCTCTACAGTTAGAAACACAGATGAGGTCATACATAACCCCATCAGCGCCCCCTTGTGGTTAACTCCCAAACTGCAATTGTTGTTTTCACAGTAAACAATGAATTTTTTGCGAAAATGACAACGGTCCCAAAAATGTGTCAAAATTGTCCGAAGTGTCCGCCATAATGTCGCAGTCACGAAAAAAATCGCTGATCGCCGCCATTAGTAGTAAAAAAAAATAATTAAAAATGCAAGAAAACTATCCCCTATTTTGTAAACGCTATAAATTTTGCGCAAACCAACCGATAAACGCTTATTGCCATTTTTTTTACCAAAAATAGGTAGAAAAATACGTATCGGCCTAAACTGAGGAAAAAAATATTTCTTTTATATGTTTTTGGGGGATATTTATTATCGCAAAAAGTTAAAATATTGATTTTTTTTCAAAATAGTCGCTCTATTTTTGTTTATAGCGCAAAAAATAAAAACCGCAGAGGTGATCAAATACCACCAAAAGAAAGCTCTATTTGTGGGAAAAAAGGACGCCAATTTTGTTTGAGAGCCACGTCGCACGACCGCGCAATTGTCAGTTAAAGCGACGCAGTGCCGAATCGCAAAAACTGGCCGGGTCTTTTAGCTGCCTAAAGGTCAGGGTCTTAAGTGGTTTTAAAAAAATTGTACTGAAAAGTATTTGCTGTTTTGACTGCAATTGATGTTATTTGGACCTGCATAGAGTATGTATGTGATGAATTCCCTGATGGTAGCACATAAAGGCTGCAAAACAACAGACTGATTTCCTGGGAACTTCCAAACTTGCACATGTAGCATTACCCCCTAGAGGGCCGCTGGATTTTGGGTTCCCCTATTTATGCACAGCCAAGCAACATGCATTTTTCCAACTTTCACATGTAGGTCCTGGACTCTACTCCCTGAATAATGTCAGTCTTTTGATGGATTACTAGCCAACCTCTTCTTTTTAGGAGCTCTATGCCCCCCCCTGGTGAAACTCACAGTGTCCTAACCCTTTCAGAAAATACCGGTCCACCTAGTTGCCACAAAAAATGTCCCAGAGCAAGGAATTTAGGTCAGCTGTGACACTGTCCCAATACAAGTTCGCGAAATTATGCATCTGGCAGCCTTCTCCCTTATTGGCCCTGGAGGTGACAGGTACAGGTACTCACACTGTCCCTTGGATCCGACTGTTAGGCCTTCTGCTGTACAGGTCTTTCTCTGCTAGACAGGGTGTCTCCTGGATGAGACTGAAGGGTGGGGCACATCCCTCTCTTCAGCTTCCTCTCCTTCATTCCTCAGCTCCAGCCCTGAGGCCCCCCAGTCCTGGGGTCCCCTCCCAGGGCTCACAATCCTCAGACTCAGCACTCCATCTTCCACCCGACAACATCTACCCGGCCAGGCTCTTCAATATTGAAGATATTCAACATCTCCCCACCTTCTAGACCGTTCTTGCATAGGAATTGTCAGAGATATCCTAAATATTCAGGCTTCCATTTCCATTCACCATCCCATTAAGTTCTGGAACTTTCCAGAAGCTTCCAGAAGCCAGAGGGAGGGTGGTACTAGAAGCCCACCCTGCAGAGCCTGCCTGATAACCTGAATCTGAAGCCACAGCAATTACCCAGACTCACCCAAACTATTGTGAGTCAGCTACATTTTCTTAAAGGGGTTGTAAAGGTAAATGTTTTTTCACATTAATGCATCCTATGCATTAAGGTGAAAAGACATAAATGGTAACGCCCCCCCCCCCCCGAACCCCCGTTTTACCTGACCGTTCGAAATTCCCGGGCGTGTCCATGTGATGTTCTTGGGTTCCCAGCCTGGCCGTTGATTGGCTAGGCTTGGCGGATTGATAGCAGCGCAGCCATTGGCTGGCGCTGCTGTCAATCACAGTGGATGATGCGGCGCGCTGGGGGGCGGGGCCGAGTGATACAGTCGGCGGCTATG
Source organism: Rana temporaria (assembly GCF_905171775.1). Lineage (NCBI taxonomy): Eukaryota > Metazoa > Chordata > Amphibia > Anura > Ranidae > Rana > Rana temporaria. The sequence continues at coordinate 459,092,068 of NC_053492.1, read as the reverse complement.
GCCGCCGCTGTATCACGGGAACGCGCTCGCAAAAGCTTTCCACCATGCGAGCTCGCATGAAGGTAGAAAGCTTTTGCGAGGAGGAGCCGAGACAGCCGCCGAAGGACCCCAGAAGACACGGTTCGGGGACACTCTGTGCAAAACGAGCTGCACAGTGGAGGTAAGTATAACATGTTTGTTATTTAAAAACATTTTTTTGGGGGTAGATTAAGGTAGATTTGGGCGGGCTTAGCGTATCTCAGATACACTACGCCACCGTAAGTTAGAGCACCAGGTCCTGTATTCACAAAGAACTTGCGATGTAACTTACGGCGGCACAGTGTAACTGGACCGGCGTAAGCCCACCTAATTCAAAATAGGCTGGTTGGGGGCGTGTTCTATGCAAAATACTAATGACCCCACGTATTTGACGTTTCTAACGAACGGCGCATGCACCGTCCGTGGACGTATCCCAGTGCGCATGCTCCAAATGATGTCGGCAAATCGTCAATGCTACGACGTGAACGTAAATTACGACCAGCCCCATTCACAAAACGAGTTACGCAAACGACGTAAAATTTGAAAGATTCAACACGGTTCCGACGTCCATACTTAACATTGGCTGCGCCATCTTTTTGGTGGTTTATCTTTACGCCTGAAAACCCCTTACGTAAACAGCGTATCTTTACTGCGACGGCCGGGCGTACGTTCGTGAATAGGCATATCTAGCTGATTTACATATTCTAGGCGTACACGCCCCTAGCGGCCAGCGTAAATATGCAGTTAAGATACGACGGCGTAGGAGACTTACGCCGGCCGTATCTTAGCAACATTTAAGCGTATCTCAGTTTGAGTATACGCTTAAAGTTGCGACCACGCGGATTCGGACTTACGGCGGCGTATCTACTGATACGCCCGTCGTAAGTCTTTCTGAATCTGGCCCATTTACTTTAGTGTTCCTTTAACTTACACTGTACACTAGAGGTGCTACACACATGCAGTCAGATGCGGGAAAACTCCTTCCCACAAAGTAATGCTTCCCTTAGCGGCACCGGCAGGGGCTCAAACAATAGAAATGCAGAAAGGTGTGCCAGACCAAAACAGCCAACACGTTTTGGAGGCAACACCACTCCCCCTCCACCAGGGCTACAAAAATAAACATAAACCACAGTCATAAGCATAAAACATTATATCTAAATATGCAATCTAGTTGAAGAAACTAGAATGTGTGGTATAAATCCATATGCATGCATAATTAGCCATAATGTTCCATCATTATGATTATGTTTTATGTTTATTTTTGTATCCCTAGAGGTAGACCTCTATGAACAAACCCAATCATGGTGAAACGCATTGGAGGGGCGTGGCTTATGACAGGGACTTTGTCCGAAGCCAACTACATTGATTAAACTTTGTGGTGTGACTTTTATGGAATGTGGCTGTGTTTTTTTATTTTGCTATATATGATGTGTGGGATGATCTTTTAACCACTTGCTTACTGGGCACATAAACCCCCTTCGTGCCCAGGCGAAATTTCAGCTTCCGGCACTGCGTCGCTTTAACTGACAATTGCGCGGTCGTGCGACGTGGCTCCCAAACAAAATTGACGTCCTTTTTTCCCCACAAATAGAGCTTTATTTTGGTGGTATTTGATCACCTCTGCGGTTTTTATTTTTTGCGCTATAAACAAAAAAAGAGCAACAATTTAAAAAAATATATATATATTTTTTACTTGTTGCTATAATAAATATCCCAATTTTTTTGAAAAAAAACATTTTTTTTTCTCAGTTAAGGCCGATACGTATTTTTCGACATATTTTTGTAAAAAAAGAAAAAAAATCGCAATAAGCGACTGGTTTGCGCAAAAGTTATAGGGGCATATTCTTATAGATCTGAGGCGGCGGAACGTATGTCCTTTACGTTACGCCGCCGCAAGTTTAAGTGGCAAGTGCCTGATTCCCAAACCACTTACCTGTAAACTTGCGGCGGCGTCGCGTAAAGTCCACCCGCGCAAGCCCTCTTAATTCAAATGATCCTGGTAGGGGGCGTGGATCATTTAAATTAGGCGCGGTCCCGCGCCGATCGTAATGCGCATGCTCCGTCGGGTAAATTACCCGACGTGCATTGCGCTAAATGACGTCTCACGGACGTCATTTGTTTTGACTGTAACGTAAATGGCGTCCAGCGCCATTCACGGACGACTTACGCAAACGACGTTAAATTTTCAAATTTCGACGCGGGATCGACGGCCATACTTAACATTGAGTACGCCACCTAGGGGGCATCTTTATCTTTACGCCGCGTATCGCTTACGGAAACGACGTTAAAACACTACGGCGGGCAAGCGTAGGTTAGAGAATCGGCATGACTAGTCATTTGCATATTCTACGCTGACCGCCACCTAGCGGTCAGCGTAAATATTGCAGCCTAAGATACAACGGCGCAGGCCGTCGTATCTTAGGCATGTTTAAGTGTATCTCAGTTTGAGAGTACACTTAAACATAGGATCGGACTTACGTCTGTGTATCTGCTGATACGCCTGCGTAAATTATTTGAGAATATGGCCCATAGTGCCTACAAAATGGGGGATAGATTTATGGGTTTTTTTTACTAGTAATGGCGGCGATTTGCGATTTTTTTTGTCAGGGCAGCGATATTGCGGCGGACGTATCGGACACTTTTGACACAATTTTGGGACCATTCACATTTATACAGCGATCAGTGCTATAAAAATGCACTACTTACTGTATAAATGTGACTGGCAGGGAAGGGGTTAACACTAGGGGGTGAGGAAGGGGTTAAATGTATTCCCTCATTGTGTTCTTACTGTGTGGGGGGAGGGGGGTGACTGGGGGAGGTGACCGATGCTGTGTCCCTATGTAAAGGGACACAGATCGGTCTCCTCTCTCCCTGACAGGACGTGGAGCTCTGTGTTTACACACAGAGCTCCACGTCCCTGCTGTGTCACCGACGATCGCGGGTGTCTGGCGGACATCGCGGCCGCCAGGCACTCGCATCGGCTCCCGAGCGATGCGCCGGGCACGTTGTTTCCCCGCTGCGCGCCCCCAGTGGCGCGCACAGGGAACAACAACAACAGGACGTCCAGGGACGTCCACCCGGCACTTGAGAGCCGCGCTATGGACGTCTTTCGACCATAGCGCGGATCTCAAGTGGTTAAAACCCGGAGCCCAGAGTAGTGGAGGACCTGAAGAGAGTATTCGGGAGCAGTGCAGACCTTTCTGCTTCTTTACAGCTGTTTTTATATATTTTATATATAAGAATGTCATTGCTAATTAGAAATGCTGGGCCTACAACAGCTGGTCAAACAAAGAACTACATTAAAGCGGGGGTTCGCCCTGTTAAAAAAAAAAAAAAAAGTTTTTTTTTATTAGACAATTAAATTCGGCATCGTAGCGCGAGCTACGGTATGCCGGTCTTACATTTTTTATGCCCGTACTCACTGTGCTATCGTTGATTGAAGAATCCGGGGAATGGGCGTTCCTATGGTGAGAGAAGGTGATTGACGGCCGGCCCTGGCACGTCACGCTTCTCCGGAAATAGCCGAAATAGGCTTGGCTATTCACGGCGCCTGCGCATAGCCTGTGCGCAGGCGCTGTGAATAGCCGAGACCTACTCCGGCTGTCTTCGGGGAGCGTGACGTGCCAGAGCCGGCCGTCAATCATCCTCCCTCTCCATAGGCACGCCCATTCCCCGCGGGAGTCGGATTCTTCAATCAACAATAGCACAGTGAGTACGGGGATTAAAAATTTAAGACCGGCATACTGTAGCTCGCGCTACGATGCCGAAAGTAATGGAATAATGGGGTGAAGGAGGGTGAACTACCGCTTTAAAAATCATCTGTGACACAAATATTATTTCAGTTATGTAATCCAATCATTTGTTAAACCCGACAGAAATCTACTCTGGGAATACCATACTAAATCTGGTCCTTGTGTGCTGCTCATAGAGAAAGGAGCGCCAGACTGAAAGCAGATAAAAAAAGACCATGATAATTGTAATTGTTGGTAAATCAGTCATATAACAAAAAGTTAACGCGTTTCGGGGGCAACACCACCCCCCCCCTTCATTAGGGCTGCAAGAATAAACATAAAACATAGTCAAAATGATAAAACCTTATACCGTGGAACCTCGGATTATGAGCATAATCCGTTCCAGGAGAATGCTCGTAATCCAAAGTACTTGCATATCAAAGCGAGTTTCCCCATTGAAGTCAATGGAAAACGAAAATAATTTGTTCCGCTTTGACTTCAATGGCATGCAATACCGCATGTGGACAGAGGTGGGGGGGGCGCTGGAGAGCCTCGGAAACAGCTGGAAAGGCCTGAGGACAGCTCGGCTGACCTCTGCAAACCTCGGAAAGACTCGGGGACTGAGTATTTCTGGGTCTTTCTGAGCATTTCCGAAACGGTACCGTATCTTAGGGAGTATATTCGACATGATTCTGAGCATGCGCACTGGGATACGTCCACGGGACGGCACATGCGCCGTTCGTTTGGCCCATCATTTGCATGGGGTCACGCTCCATTTAAATAGATCACGCCCACTTCCACCTACTTTGAATTTGGCCGGCTTACGCCGAATAATCTACGTAACGTTGGGAGCAAGTGCTTTGTGAATACTGTACTTGCCTCTCTGTGTTACGTCGGCGTAGCGCTTATGAGATGCGCTACGCCGGCAGAAATATGCGCCGATGTATCTGAATCCGGCCCATATTGTTTTATCATATTGACTATGTTTTATGTGTATTCCTGATGAAGGTGGAGTGGCGCTGCACCAAAACGCGTTGGTTGTTTTTTTTATAATACTTATTTACCAACAATTAAAATGATCTTGCACTCTTTCATCTGGTTTCAGTCTGGCGCTCCTTTCTATATTTTTTTGGGTTGCACATAAAGAACACTTTCAGTATTGTATTCCCAGACTAGATTTCTGTTTGGGTTAAACATGATTGCAAGACGGGATTACATAACTGAAATAATATTAGTGTTACAGACGACTTTTTAATGTAGTTCTTCATTTGACCAGCTGTTGTATCTCTAGCATTTCTAATTAGCACTGCCATTCTTGATTAAGCACAAAGTATCAGCCTACATCTCTTATAAAAGACATTCCAGAAGTGTAATAACATTTCATGGAACCGTTCAGCGTAATGTCAGATGTTGTGACAAGTATAAAAATGTACAGTATCTGAATAAAATAAAACGATTGAAGTGTAACTCCAGCCCAAACCTTTTTATTCATTTATAATGGACGGGTTTGGTTTTCAATGGTATGTGAGGACCCACTGGGGAAATTTCCCATCACTTCCTGTCCCAGTGACATTCCAAATCTCCAGCAAAGCCAAAAACTAGTGCATGCCCACTCTCGAGCCCTGCTTGGTGTGTGCCGTAGACAAACAGAATGGGGCATGGCCCCGCCCCTGCTCCCTCCTCACTGGCTGTGAGCTGTGATTGACAGCAGCGGGAGCCAATGGCTCCCATTGCTGTCTCTCAGCCAATCAGGAGGCTGGATCAATCACATTGCTGGATTGCGATCGGGCTCGGGTAAGTATTGGGGGAGCTGTGGAGTTACACATTTTGCATTTGTGAATCTTAACCACTTACGGACCACCCGCCGCAGTTTTGCGTGATGACTTTAACCACTTCATTACTGGGCACTTAAACCCCCTTCGTGCCCAGACCAATTTTCAGCTTTTAGCGCTGACGCATTTTGAATGACAATTGCGCGGTCATACAACACTGTACCCAAATTATATTTTTATAATTTTTTCCCCACAAATAGAGCTTTCTTTTGGTGGTATTTGATCACCTCTGCGATTTTTTTAATTTTTTCCGCTGTAAACAAAAAAAGACAGAAAATTGGGGGAAAAAAACACAATATTTTGTTATAATAATATCCCATTAAAAAAAAAAAATTCCCTCGGTTTAGGCCGATACGTATTCTTCTACATATTTTTGTTAAAAAAAAAACGCAATAAGTGTATATTGATTGGTTTGCGCAAAAGTTATAGCGCCTACAAAATAGGGGGTAGATTTATGATTTTTTTTTTTTTTTTTTTACTAGTAATGGCGGCGATTTGCGTTTTTTTTTGTCAGGCCTGCGATATTGCGACGGACGTATCGAACACTTTTGACTAAATTTTGGGACCATTCACATTTATACAGCGATCAGTGCTATAAAAATGCACTAATTACTGTATAAATGTGACTGGCAGTGAAGGGGTTAACACTAGCGGGTGAGGAAGGGGTTAAATGTATTCCCTGGGTGTGTTCTTACTGTGTGGGGGGAGGGGGGTGACTGGGGGAGATGACCGATGCTGTGTCTCTATGTACAAGGGACACAGATCGGTCTCCTCTCTCTCTGACAGCACGTGGAGCTCTGTCCACCCGGCACTTGAGAGCCGCGCTGTGGACGTCTTTTGTCCATAGCGCGGATCCCAAGTGGTTAAAGAGGAATACCGTTGTTCTGGTAGCAGCTAGCTACCATAACCCCGGTACCCTCTTCAAGAGCGGGCGGTCCTGTACAAGATAAAAGTAGTCTCTGCGGCGGATTCGCCGCAAGATCACTTTTATCGCCCCCCCCTCCCGCCTCTCTCTCCGTTGCCCTCCCACCGCTTACCGAAGCCGTCAGTAGCGGCGGAGGCGATCGCGTCTATCCCCTTGCTGTGTGTGGAGACGAGTGAGGGGGAAGATGGCCCCCACCCGTCTCCATATCACTGCAGGACGGAAACAACGTCAAAACGTCACTTCCGCCCATACATCTTAGGCCTCATTCACACTTGGCGGACTCCGTCGCTACGGAGTCCGCCTGCTCCTGTCGGCTCAGCGGGAGATTAGTCTGCAGATCTCCGCTGAGCCGACGGATGAGAAGCTTCTCTCTGCTCACTGAGCGGGGAGGGGCTTGTCGGGCACCGCTGTGTCCTATGGAGCGATCTGATGAAAACGGACAGCGTGTCCGTTTTCATCAGATCTTACCCGATCCGATCCGCATGGACGGATGGGGACGTGGCCCCCATACGTCTGTTTTTAGCGGGTCGGATGTCAGCGGACGTCTCCGCTGACATCCGACGCTCCATAGCGATGCATGGAGCAGCCGTTCAGGTCTGTGACAGACGGACCCGAACGGCCCGTAGTGTGAATGAGGCCTTAGGCCCCGTACACACGACCAAACATGTATGCTGAAACTGGTCCGCGGGCCAGTTTCAGCATACATGTTTGGTCGTGTGTAGGCGCGAGCGGGCCGAATTCCAGCAAACATTTGCCCGCCGGGCCTTTTCCCAGCAGACAAATATTCCTGGACGTGTTTTAAAACCGTCCGCTGGAATCCTGCCCGCTCGGACATGTACGGTCGTCAGTACAGACCTACCGTACATGTCCGAGCGCCCGCCGTCCCTCGCATGCGTCGAATGACTTCGACGCATGCGTGGAAGCCTTTAAATGGCAGGCCCGCCCACGTCGCCGCGTCATCGTCGCGGCGACGACGCGGACACGCCTCGCGTAGTGTTTACTCGCGGACTTCTGTACGATGGTTAGTACAACCATCGTACAGAAGCCCTCTGGCAGGCATGTACGGTGAAAACGGTCCGACGGACCGCTTTCATCGTACATGTTTGCTCGTTAGTACCCGGCCTTAAAGGGACATTTTTTTGTTGTCAGTTTTTCAAATGACAATTTTTTTTTTTTTTAAGTCCAAATATGAGATGTGAGGTCTTTTTTGACCCCAGATCTCATATTTAAGAGGACCTGTCATGCTTTTTTCTATTACAATGGAAATTGCCATTGTAATAGGAATAAAAGTGACACCATTTTTTTTTAAAAGAACAGTGTAAAAATAAATAAATAAATACGGAAAAAAAATTGTAAACGCGCCCCGTCCCGCCGAGCTTGCGTGCAGAACATACGTATGTCTCGCCCCGCATATAATAACGGTGTTCAAACCACACATGTGAGGTATCGCCGCAATCGTTAGAGCGAGAGCAATCATTCTAGTACTAAACCTCCTCTGTATCTTAAAACTGGTAACCTGTAGACATTTTTAAACGCCGCCCATGGAGATTTTTAAGTGTCAAAGTTTGTCGCCATTCCACGAGTTGGCGCAATTTTGAAGCTCGACATTATCAATTTACTCGGCTTAAAATGATCTTTTACAATATAAAAAAAAATGTGCTAACTTTACTGTTTTCTTTTTTTTTTTAATGTATTTTTTTCCAAAAAGTTGCGTTTGTAAGACCGCTGCGCAAATACGATGGGACATAAAGTATTGCAACAACCGCAATTTTATTCTGTAGGATGTCTGGAAAAAAAATATATATAATGTTTAGGGTTCTAAATCATTTTCTAACAAAAATTAAAATGGGCCAGATTCAGAAAGACTTACGCCGACGTATCTACTGATACGCCGTCGTAAGTCCAAATGTGCGCCGTCGTATCTATGCGCTGATTCTCTAAATCAGATACGCCTGAATTGTGGCAAGATACGACCGACGTAAGTCTCCTACGCCGTCGTATCTTGGGTGCATATTTACGTTGGCCGCTAGGGGCGCTTCCATTGATTTACGCTTTGAATATGCAAATGACTTAGATACGCCGATTCACGACCGTACTTGCGCCCGTTGCAGTAAGCTACGCCGTTTACGTAAGGTGTACGTCCGGCGTAAAGATAAACCACCAAATAGCTGGTCTAAGTCGTCTAGGGTGTGGACGTCGGATTTTACGTTGTTTGCGTAAGTCGTACGTGAATGGGGCTTGAGCGTAGGTTACGTTCACGTTGAAAGCATTGAGCCGTCGTATCTTAGGGAGTATATGCAACGTGATTCTGAGCATGCGCGCGCATGCGCCGTTCGTACAGCCATGCATTTACATGGGGTCACGACTCATTTTATAACAACACGCCCACTACCTGCCTACTTTGAATTAGGCGGGCTTCCGCCAGCCTATTTACGTTACGCTGGCGTAAATATGGGAGCAAGTGCTTTGTGAATACTCAGCTTGCCTCTCAATGTTACGTCGGCGTAGCGCATATGAGATGCGCTCCGCCGGCACAAAGATACGACAATGTACCTGAATCTGGCTAAATGATTTTAACTTGTAAACACCAAGGGGGTTATTTATGAAAGGCAAATACACTTTGCACTACAACTTCAAACTACAAGTGCACTTGGAAGTGCAGTCGCTGTAAATCCTGAGGGGAAGATCTGAAATGAGGGGAAGCTCTGCTGATTTTATCATCCAATCATGTGCAAGCTAAAATATGCTGTTTATTATTTTCCTTGCATGTCCCCCTCGGATCTACAGCGACTGCACTTCCAAGTGCACTTTCAGTGCAATTTCAAGTACACTTGTAGTTTTCACTTGTAGTGCAAAGTGGAATTGCCTTTTGTAAATAACCCTCTAAGGCCCCGTACACACGAAAGGATCTATCCGCTGGAATTGATCTGCGGATCAGTTCCAGCGGATAGATCCGCTGGTGTGTACATCCCAGCGGATCTTTTTCCGCTGATTTTTTTCGGCCCCATCGATTTCCAGCAGATAAAAATTTCTTAGCATGCTAAGAAATCTATCCGCTGGAATCGGCTTCAGCGGATCGATCCGGTGGTCTGTACAGACTCACCGGATCGATCCGTCCGATTCCCTCCCTCGCATGCGTCGTAATGATTCGACGCATGCGTGGGTATCCTTATATGACAGCGTCACGCACGTCGCCGCGTCATCATCGCGGCGATGGCGCGACACGTCATCGAGATGGGATTTCGGCGCGGATTTCGATCCGATGGTGAGTACACTTCATCGGATCCAAATCCGCGGAAATCCTCTCGTCTGTACCCGGCATAAGTGTAAAAAATTGTCTCGGTCCTGAAGTGGTAAATGCAGTCAGTGTACAGTCTGTACGGGGAGAGGGAGGAGAAAGCAGCACAATGATCCAACTGGGTGTGCCGCAGTACAACAAGCATGATGATAGGCAGAGAAAGCAGAGAGATCAGTGTCCTACTTTCCCCTTTCACTGCCCATTCACTTTGAAGAAATGGGGAGGGAACCTGTAGGTGAAAGTGAAACTGCAGCACAGAAAGATCAGGTCCCTCCCCTGCTAGACAGGGCTGAACTGTGTAAATCTGAGAACTGGATGGACAGAAACTCTTTGGGAGATAACTAAGCTACCTTGTATGTGAATTTAGTTGTTTAAGTTCAGCTTTAAATAAAAGGAGATAAAAGGTTAATAGCCTGAGCCAGGCATGGAACAGTACAGTAGAAATGAGGATGAGAAAATTCTAATCTAACAGCCGGACTCCCTGGCTGGTGAGCGCCAAGTGATGAAAGGCGTAGTGCAGATGTTGCTTTTCCTTTCCTAGCGTGCTTTGTCTTGTTTTCCTGACATAATATACACCCTTATTTTGACAACGCCATCGCTGCCCGCCGAGGGCACACAGACTGCTGGGCTGTTCTCCCTCCACAAGGGCCGTACATTATAATCCGTTACACATTTCCTCCAGTATTGCTGCTGCTGACTGAAGAAACGCGTCATCAATATTCAGTGTGGGATCATTTCCCAAATTATGCTCAGAGGGTGTGTATATATATATATATTATGGATGGTGGGATTTGTGGCATCCTTGCGTCTCCCAGACTTCTATAAAGCGGCTAGCGGCTTCACAGCCTGGTTCCCTACTGCGCATGCGCGAGTCGTGCTGCGCGTTCTGAGTGGTCCCTGCTGTCTTATGGGACCTGTGTGTCTCCCAGAAGACAGCGGGGGGAGGGGCATAGACATAGCATAGATCGCAGCAGATTCTGCAGCGATCTTTCGACGAAAGTGGGAGCAAATACCTGTATTAGACAGATATCTGCTCCCCCCTGAAAGGTGGCAAATGTAACACCGGAGGGGGGAAGGAATCCGAAAAGTGGAAGTTTAATTTTTGGGTGGAGGGCCCCATGCCACTAGGGGGCCCCATCAGGGTTACCAGCCTCAATAAAACCAGAGACAGTATGTAAAAATGTGTGTGTAATTATGTGTATTCTGTGTGTATGTATGCTGTGTGTGTATACTGTGTATGTATACGGTATGTGTGTGTATACTGTGTGTGTATACTGTGTGGCCCCATAATCTATTGCCCGGGGGCACCATAATCTCCTATTGCCTGGGGGCACCATGATCTCTCATTGTTCGGGGGCCCCATAATCTCCTATTCCCCAGGGGCCCCATAATCTCCTATTGCCCGGGGGCCCCATAATCTATTGCAGGGGCCCCCATAATCTCCTATTGCCCGGGGGCACCATAATCTCTTATTGCCCGGGGGCACCATAATCTCTTATTGCCCGGGGGCCCCATAATCTCCTATTCCCCAGGGGCCCCATAATCTCCTATTGCCCGGGAGGCCCCATAATCTCCTATTGCCCGGGGGCACCATAATCTCCTATTGCCCGGGGGCACCATAATCTCTTATTGCCTGGGGGCCCATAATCTCCTATTGCCCGGGGGCCCCATAATCTCCTATTGCCCGGGGGCCCCATAATCTCCTATTGCCCAGGGGCCCCATAATCTCCTATAGCCCTGGGGCACCATAATCTCCTATTGCCTGGGGGCCCCATAATCTCCTATTGCCCTGGGGCACCATAATCTCCTATTGCCTGGGGGCACCATAATCTCTTATTGCCTGGGGGCCCATAATCTCCTATTGCCCGGGGGCCCCATAATCTCCTATTGCCCGGGGGCCCCATAATCTCCTATTGCCCGGGGGCACCATAATCTCTTTTTGCCCGGGGGCCCCATAATCTCCTATTGCCCGGGGGCCCCATAATCTCCTATTTCCCGGGGGCACCATAATCTCTTATTGCCTGGGGCCCCATAATCTCCTATTGCCCTGGGGCCCCATAATCTCCTATTGCCCGGGGGCACCACAATCTCCTATTGCCCTGGGGCCCCATAATCTCCTATTTCCCGGGGGCCCCATAATCTCCTATTGACCCGGGGGCCCCATGAGTTGTCAGTCCACCCTTGCTGGGGAAATGCCTTGTTTACATCATTGAGACGATCGCGGGTATCCGCAAAGACATCGAGTCTGCGGTACCTGCTGTCGGACTCACGGAGCTTGCGGCGGGCGCAAGCCGGCGGCACGCGTGCGCCCACAATGCCGCATCTTAAAGGGGACGTGTATACATGTCGATCTGCCCACAGGAGGCATTGTGCCGACGTATATATGCGTGACCCGGTCTTTAAGCGGTTAACAAGTCCCTTAGGTCTAAATGAACAATTAACCCTTGCATTGCAGTAGGGTTGTCCCGATACCGATACTAGTATCGGTATCGGGACCGATTCCGAGTATTTGCGGGAATACTTGTACTCCCACAAATGCCCCCGATGCCTCATCCGATACTCGACCCCCCCCCGCCGCCGCTGCTACGCCGCATCCCCGCTGCCGCCGCCGCTTGGTTAATACGGGCGGGGAACATTACAGCTTTCATTTGAATAGCTGTAGCGTTTCCCGCCGCGCCGCGTATAGACACTCCCCCTTGCTCGGGTGAACAATCCCGAGCAAGGGGGAGTGTCTATACGCAGCGCGGAGCGAAACACTACAGCTATTCAAATGAAAGCTGTAATGTTCCCCGCCCGTATTAACCAAGCGGCGGCGCGGCAGCATGTAGGTAAGGGGGACATGGCTGCATATAGGGTTGTCCCGATACCACTTTTTTAGGACCGAGTACAAGTACCGATACTTTTTTTCAAGTAGTCGCCGATACCGAATACCGATACTTTTTTTAAATGTGTCCCCAAATGCAGCCATGTCCCCCACATATGCAGCCATGTCCCTCTAGCCATGTCCCTCACATATGCAGCCATGTCCCTCTAGCCATGTCCCTCACATATGCAGCCATGTCCCTCACATATGCAGCCATGTCCCTCTAGCCATGCCCCTCACATATGCAGCAATGTCCCTCTAGCCATGTCCCTCACATATGCAGCAATGTCCCTCTAGCCATGTCCCTCACATATGCAGCAATGTCCCTCAAGCCATGTCCCTCGATGCGGCGGCGCGATGCGGCGGCAGGGGGGGGAAAGTATTCTATTTAGGTATCGGGGGTATTTGCGCGAGTACGAGTACTCCCGCAAATACTCGGTATCGGTCCCGATACCGATACTGGTATCGGTATCTGGACAACCCTAGCTGCATATATGGGGGGGACATGGCTGCATATATGGGGGGGACATGGCTGCATATGGGGGGGACATGGCTGGATATGGGGGGGACATGGCTGGATATGGGGGGGACATGGCTGCATATGGGGGGACATGGCTGGATATGGGGGGACATGGCTGGATATGGGGGGACATGGCTGGATATGGGGTGACATGGCTGGATATGGGGGGACATGGCTGGATATGGGGGGGACATGGCTGGATATGTGGGGGGACATGGCTGCATATGGGGGGGACATGGCTGCATATGAGGGGGACATAGCTGCATATATGGGGGGGACATGGCTGCATTTGTGGGGGGACATGGCTGCATTTGGGGACACATTTAAAAAAAAAGCATCGGTATTCGGTATCGGCGAGTACTTGAAAAAAAGTATCGGTACTTGTACTCGGTCCTAAAAAGTGGTATCGGGACAACCCTACATTGCAGGAACAGCCGCACTGCAAAGGGTGATTTTCAGGTTTCTTGGAGTTGGGCGTTGTGACGCGTTTTCCCGTTTTCTCACTTATACTGTATACGCGCTGAATCTCTAGATCCTTCTAATCTGTGCTATTAGTTCACAAGTAATTCTATACCCAAGATGGGGTCTCTCCAGCTTCTGCTCTTTGTAGACTGGTGTCTTGCCAGGGCGGCCAGCTGTGGATCTCATCAGCATGGCAGATGTTTGTGCAGCTGTAGAGATACCGTCCGTTGTAACGTGATAGGTTTGGTGATAGTCCAGTGTGAATAACAAAGTACGCCTTAGGGTGAGTCTCCAAACACAGCTCCTCTCAGTCATCACTGGCTGGAAATATGAAGGAATATATTGGAGGACGCAGCCGAGCTCGGAATATAGAGAGCCGTAAAAATGTACCCAACGCAGCCAAAGGTCTTCTCCACTTCCTGCGCGGATTATGAACATTGTGACGCTCCTCCGGAGGACAAAGACTATCTAGTCAGTGGCTCTAATTTTCTTGTTCAAAGAGCTTTATTAAATTTTAAAGAGATAAGGCAAGGTACAGTCAGATATTTATTGCACAGTCCTCATTTTCGCTCTTGTAAAGGCTATTTTTACACGGCGCATTGTGAATAAGGAATGAGCGCCGTTGTGGAAAGCTCCCAGTAACACGGCTTAAAGGAAAGCCATGCTGATTTATTGGCAGACCAGACTCGTGTTTAATGAGGTCGCATTTGAAAAATATCACACTTTTTTTTTTTCTTTTAAAGCTCTGAAAGCATTTTACCCTTTTTTTTTTGTGTACGGGCAGATCTTTTTTTTTTCTCAAACAAAAGGTTTTTATTGAACCAAAATGACAGTACACGTAAAGAGCTCCAGAGCTCGAACATTACCCATAATCGCCGTGACGCAGCACGTCCGTACATCAGAGAATAGGCACCCCACCAAAAGCATAAACATGACATATGAACCAAGGAAAAACAATAGTTACATTCGTCCCGACACAGTCCACCTCCCCGTCAGACAGGTACGGGCAGATCTTTGGTAGAAAAGCATATTAGTGTGTAGGTGGGGTGCAGCGCGGTGCAGCGGAATAACACATTCAGTCCCAGTGCAACAAAAGATATTGGCCCGGATTCTTAAAGTACTTACGCCGACGTATCTATGCGCCTGAGTCTCAATGCAAGATACGCCTGAAATGTGGCTTCAATGTGGCATAGGATGCATTAAGGTGAAAAAGCACAAATCTTTACAACCCCTTTAACCACTTAAGCCCCGGACCATTTTGCAGCTAAATGCCCAGGCCAGGTTTTGCGATTCGGCACTGCGTCGCTTCAGCAGACAAGTGCGCGTTCGTGCGACGTGGCTCCCAAACAAAATTGGAGTCCTTTTTTCCCCACAAATAGAGCTTTCTTTTGGTGGTATTTGATCACCTCTGCGGTTTTTATTTTTTGCGCTATAAACAAAAATAGAGCGACAATTTTGAAAAAAATGCAAAATTTTTTACTTTTTGCTAAAATAAATATACCCCAAAAACATATATAAAATTTTTTTTTCCTCAGTTTAGGCCGATACGTATTCTTCTACCTATTTTTGGTAAAAAAAATGGCAATAAGCGTTTATCGATTGGTTTGCGCAAAATTTATAGCGTTTACAAAATAGGGGATAGTTTTATTGCATTTTTATAAAAAAAAATTTTTTTACTACTATTGGCGGCGATCAGCGATTTTTTTCGTGACTGCGACATTATGGCGGACACTTCGGACAATTTTGACACATTTTTGGGACCATTGTCATTTTCACAGCAAAAAATGCATTTAAATTGCATTGTTTATTGTGAAAATGACAGTTGCAGTTTGGGAGTTAACCACAGGGGGCGCTGTAGGAGTTAGGGTGCACCTAGTGTGTGTTTACAACTGTAGGGGGGTGTGGCTGTAGGACTGACGTCATCGATCGAGTCTCCCTTATAAAAGGGATGACTCGATCGATACGCCGCCACAGTGAAGCACGGGGAAGCCGTGTTTACATACGGCTCTCCCCGTTCTTCAGCTCCGGGGAGCGATCGCGAGGGGGCGGCTAGAAACGAATAGCCGCGCCGTCGTCCCGGATCGCTCCCCGCGGGAATCCGACCGCCGCATGTAGCGGGGGGGGGGGGATCGGACCCCCGACCCACATCTAGGCAGGGACGTACAGGTACGCCAATGTGCCTATACGTGCCATTCTGCCGACGTATATCTACATGCGGCGGTCGGGAAGTGGTTAAAGTACTTACGCCGACGTATCTACTGATACGCCGCGTAAGTGCACAGATGCGCCGTCGTATCTATGCGCCTGAGTCTCAATGCAAGTTACGCCTGAAATGTGGCTTCAATGTGGCATAGGATGCATTAAGGTGAAAAAGCACAAATCTTTACAACCCCTTTAAAGCGGGGGTTCCGTGGGAATACGTTTTTTTTTTCAGATGCTTCTGGCGCTCTTACCTTAGATTATAGGGTACTCATGTGTCCTAATATTATAGCAGTCAGCATTCTGATTCAGCCACAAAAGATGATTTATAAAAATCTAGGATGGACGCTTCCATCTTGCTTGTGGGCACTCTGAAGCCCACAAGCAAATCCTTCCGGAATGTGGTGAATGCTGATGTCCCAGCATTCACCGCTCTATCCTGCGCATGTGCAAGGTAAACAGTCATCCTGATACAGAAAATTAGAATAAGGCTTTCAAATCTTACCTCCGATTTATTAGAAGTTTGGAAATAGCTTGGACGTCCTTGCTCGTCGGCAGTTTCCTGAATGGCAACCTTATCCCACGGTCTACAGGTGTGTAATGGCGATCGAAGCGACGCGCCCAGTCCCGCAGGAGCCAAACCAGGAAGTGCCTGGTTCAAAGGAGAGAACAAATGTATGGAATTGATTTAAAATTTTTCGGCGGCGTAGCGTAAATCGGGCAGGCGTAAGGGCGGCTAATTCAAATTTGGCTGAGGGGCGTGTTTTATGTTAATGGGGCTTGACCCGACGTGATTGACGTATTTTACGAACGGCGCATGCGCCGTCCGCCTACATATCCCAGTGTGCATTGCGGCAAAGTACTCCGCACGGTCCTATTGATTTCGACGTGGACGTAAATGACCTAAAACCCTATTCACGGACGACTTACGCAAACGACGTAAAATTTTAAAATTTCGACGCGGGAACGGCGGCCATACTTAACATTACTATTCCAGCTATTTGATGGAATAACTTTAGGCCTGATAATGCGTTACGTAAATGGCGTATCTGTACTGCGTCAGCCGGGCGTACGTTCGTGAATAGGCTTATCTAGTGATTTACATATTCTACGCCGACCGCAATGAAAGGGCCACCTAGCGGCCAGCCTAAATATTGCACCCTAAGATAGGACGGCGCAAACCGTCGTATCTTAGATAGGTTTAAGTGTATCTCTGTTTGAGCATACACTTAAACTTAGGACAGCGCAAATTCCGAGTTAGGTCGGCGTATCTACTGATACGCCGGCCTAACTCTTACTGAATCACCCTAATAAAGTTGTGACTTTTCAGATCCGCATACTTGTTTCAGGCCAGTGACTCAGAGTGCCAGATTCAGAGAGAGATACGACGGTGTATCTCCTGATACACCGTCGTATCTCAGAGTTGCGTCGGTCGTATCTATGCGACTGATTCATAGAATCAGTTACGCATAGATATGCCTAAGATCCGACAGGTGTAACTGTGTTACACCGTCGGATCTTAACTGCAATTTTAAAATGGTCGCTGGGGCCGTTCTCGCTGATTTACGGCAAAGATATGTAAATCAGCGAGATACGCCAATTCACGAACGTACGCGGGCCCGACGCAGTCACTTTACGTAGTTTACGTAAGCGTTTACCCGGCGTATACTTACCCCTGCTTCTATGAGGCGCAGCCAATGTTAAGTATGGCTGTCGTTCCCGCGTTGAATTTTTTTTTTTTTACGTCGTTTGCGTACGTTGATTCTCCAACGCGCTGGACGCAAGTTACGCTCACGCCGAAACCAATGACGTCCTAGCGACGTCATTGGGAGCAATGCACGCCGGGAAAACTCGCGGACGGCGCATGCGCATTTGAATCGGCGCGGGGACGCGCCTGATTTAAATACCACACTCCCCCCTAGCCGCGGAATTTGAATTTCGCCGGGGGATTTACGATCCGTCGCCGCAAGTTTTGAGGTAAGTGTTTTGTGAATTACCTACTTGCCTCAAAAACTTAAATCACATAGGTTACGCGGATCTAAAGACCCGCTAACCTATGTGAATCCGGGACGACGGCGCGGCTATTCGTTTATAGCCGCTCCGTTGCGATCGCTCCCGGAGCTGAAGAACGGGGAGAGCCGTATGTAAACACGGCTTCCCCGTGCTTCACTGTGGCGGCGTATCGATCGAGTGATCCTTTTTATAAGGGAGACTCGATCGATGACGTCAGTTCTACAGCCACACCCCCCTACAGTTGTAAACACACACTAGGTGAACCCTAACTCCTACAGCGCCCCCTGTGATTAACTCCCAAACTTCAACTGTCATTTTCACAATAAACAATGCAATTTAAATGCATTTTTTGCTGTGAAAATGACAATGGTCCCAAAAATGTGTCAAAATTGTCCGAAGTGTCCGCCATAATGTCGCAGTCACGAAAAAAATCGCTGATCGCCGCCATTAGTAGTAACAAAATAATAAAACTATCCCCTATTTTGTAAACGCTATAACTTTTGCGCAAACCAATCGATAAACGCTTATTGAGATTTGTTTTACCAAAAATAGGTAGAAGAATACGTATCGGCCTAAACTGAGGAAAAAAAAATGTTTTATATATGTTTTTGGGGGATATTTATTAGCAAAAAGTAAAAAATATTGCATTTTTTTAAAAATTGTCGCTCTATTTTTGTTTATAGCGCAAAAAATAAAAACCGCAGAGGTGATCAAATACCACCAAAATAAAGCTCTATTTGTGGGGAAAAAAGGACGCCAATTTTGTTTGGGAGCCATGTCGCACGACCGCGCAATTGTCTGTTAAAGCGACTCAGTGCCGAATTGTAAAAACCCCTTGGGTCATTTAGCAGCATATAGTTTTAAAACTAGACGATTAACATAGTAGTCAGGCAACTGCCATTTTCAGAGGAATGCCAGAAAATGTCAGTTTCCATTTTTTTCTCCCAAGTAAACGCTCAAGCTCACAAACGTCTTGGCATACTTCAGTGGCAGAATTTTGCAGAAAGTGAATTGGAGCAATTTGGGTCGGATCCTGGGTGTAACAAACAATCTAATTTCTATACGCTTTAACGGTCGTCGTGGAAAGTATGTCGTGCTGGGATGGGAAATAAGGTGTAATGGAAGATGAGATTAATGGTGGAAGAAGTGAGGAGCTAATTGAAGCAACCAATGTTTGTGTGCGCACCAGTGTGGAGAAAAAAAAAGCTGGATGAGGTCATTGACAGGATATACAAAAAGAACACAAAAGCCCTCCTGGATTTTCATTTATGAATAATTCATAGCAGTGAAAAATACAAAAGTGAACAAAAGAATCTTCAAAATTGTTTTCACTTGGGAAGTCCATACTGAAGCATTTGGCATTTTCTTCTGACCTTGCAAAATCAGTATTACATTTGTTTTAGGTGGATGGTAGTAGAGATGACTTGAGTGTAAAATTAACCACTACAGCCCCGCACCATTTGGCTGCCCAAGGACCGGGCCACTTTTTGCCATTCGGCACTGCGTCGCTTTAACTGACAATTGCGCGACCGTGCGACTTGGCTCCCAAATAAAATTGGCGTCCTTTTTTCCCCACAAATAAAGCTTTCTTTTGGTGGTATTTGATCACCTCTGCGGTTTGTATTTCTTGCGCTATAAACAAAAATAGAGCGACAATTTTGATAAAAAATGTATATATTTTTAACTTTTTGCTATAATAAATATCCCCCAAAAATATCTAAAAAAAAATATTTTTCCTCAGTTTAGGCCGATACGTATTCTTCTACATATTTTTGGTAAAAAAAATCGCTATAAACATTTATTGATCAGTTTGCGCAAAAGTGATAGGGGTAGATTCACATACCTTTAGGCGGGCGTAGCGCATCTCCTATACACCGTAACTTTGAGAGGTGAGTATGGTATTTTCAAAGATTTTGCCGCCGAAGTTACGGCGGAGTAGCGTATTAGGGCCAGCATAAGCCCGCCTAATTCAAATGTTGAAGCTATGGGCGTGTTTTATGTATATTAACTGTGACCCCACGTAAATAACGTTTCAATCGAACGGCGCATACGCCGTCCGTGGACGTATCCCAGTGCGCATGCTCCAAATGACGTCGGCAAATCGTCATGCTTTCGACGTGAATGTAAATTACGGCCAGCCCCATTCACGGATGAGTTACGCAAACGACGTAAAATTTTAAAAATTCGACGCGGTTCCGACGTCCATACTTAACATTGGCTGCGCCATGTTTTTGGTGGTTTATCTTTACGCCTGAAAACCCCTTACGTAAACGGCGTATCTTTACTGCGACGGCCGGGCGTACGTTCGTGAATAGGCGTATCTAGCTGATTTACATATTCTAGGTGTAAATCAGCGTACACGCCCCTAGCGGCCAGCGTAAATATGCAGTTAAGATACGACGGCGTAGGAGACTTACGCCGGTTGTATCTTAGCAACATTTAAGAGTATCTCAGTTTGAGCATACGCTTAAAGTTGCGACGGCGCGGATTCGGACATACGAAGGCGTATCTACTGATACGCCCGTCGTAAGTCTTTATGAATCTGGCCCATAGCGTCTACAAAATAGGCGCTATTTTGGGACCATTCACATTTATACAGCGATCAGTGCTATAAAAATGCACTGATTACTGTGTAAATGTAACTGGCAGTGAAAGGGTTAACCACTAGGGGGCTAGGAAGGGGTTAAGTGTGTCCTAGGGATGTGTTCTAACTGTGTGGGGGCGGAGCTTACTGTGACACGACACTGATCACTTCTCCCGATGAGAGGGAGCAAACAATCAGCGGCTTGTCACAAGGCAGAACGGGGAGATGCTGGCCTGGATTCACATACCTGTGCATATCTTTATACCGGCGTAGCACATCTCATATGCGCTACGCCGACGTAACACAGAGAGGCAAGCACAGTATTCACAAAGCACTTGCTCCCAACGTTGCGCCGGCGTAACGTAAATTCCTAGGCATACGCCGGCCTAATTCAAAGTAGGTGGAAGTTGGCGTGATACATTTAAATGAACCGTGACCCCATGCAAATGATGGGCCGAACGAACGTCGCATGCGCCGTCCCGTAGACGCTTCCCAGTGCGCATGCTCAGAATCACGTCGGAACGAACGCCTAAGATACGTCGAATCACTGAACGTAACCTACGCCCAGCCCTATTCACGTAGTACTACGTAAACGACGTAAAATCCGACGGCTCCCTTTGCATGGGATGCGCCTCCTATATGTGGAATTACTGCGACGGGCGCAAGTACGTTCGTGAATCGGCGTATCTCAGTCATTTACATATTCGACGCGTAAATCAATGGAGGCGCCCCTTGCGGCCAGCGTAAATATGCGCCGAAGATACGACGGCGTAGGAAACTTACGTCGGTCGGATGAAGCCTAATTTCAGGCGTATCTAGTTCTATGGGTACGGCGCATAGATACGACGGCGCACATTGACACTTACGCGGCGTATCTTGAGATACGTCGGCGTAAGTGTTACGTGAATACAGGCACAGGCATCCCCCGTTCTGCAGCTCCATGACACACGATTGCAGGACACTGGCGGACATCGAGTCCGCGTGTCCCTCGGGCATGATCACAGAGCTCGCGGCAGGGGCGCGCACGTGCCCACATGGCGGCAAATTTAAAGGGACGTATATATAACGCCCATTTGCCTGTCCGTGCCATTCTGCCGACGTAAATGTTTGTGCTGCGGTGGGCAAGTGGTTAAATAAAGCAAGCAGTGCTCCCGATTATCCTGATTTGCTCGTGATTATAGGATTGTTTTTCCAATAGTGGTAACAAGCTCTTCTGGCAACAGGTCATGATCCTTTTCTCTTCTATGTCGAAAATTGAATGACCATGTCACTGATGTCTACATGTCTATGGTCTGATGTACAATTGCATATTTGGGGCCAGATTCAGGTAGGAGATACGACGTTGTATCTCTGAGTGTGCGGCGTCGTATCTATGCGCCTGATTCTTAGAATCAGTTACGCATAGATTTGACTAAGATCCGACCGACGTAAGTCTCTTACGCCGTCGTATCTTATTTGCATATTTACGCTGGCCGCTAGGTGGCGCTTCCGTCGATTTACGCAAGGAAAAAGCAAATTAGGTAGATACGCCGATTCAGAAACGTACAACCGCCCGGCGCATTTTTTTACATCGTTTACGTTAGGCTTTTTCCGGCGTAAAGCTACCCCTGCTATATGAGGCGTATCCTATGTTAAGTATGGACGTCGTTCTCCCGCGTCGAATTTTGAAATTTTTACGTCGTTTGCGTAAGTCGTCCGTTAATGGGGCTGTGCGTAATTTATGCTCACGTCGAAAGCATTGACTATTTGCGACGTGATTTCGAGCATGCGCACTGGGATACCCCCACGGACAGCGCATGCGCCGTTAAAAAAAAACGTCATTTACGTGGGGTCAAGTAGAATTAACGTAAAACACGCCCACATCTTTGTCATTTGAATTCCGCGCCCTTACGCCGACACATTTACGCTACGCCACTGTAACTTTAGACGCAAGTGCTTTGTGAATACAGCACTTGCCTCTCAAAGTAGCGGCGGCGTAGCGTAACTACGATACGCTACGCCTGCTTAAAATTACGCCGATCTACGTGGATCTGGCCCTACATGTCTATGGTCTGATTTACAATTGCATCTTTGCTGTTTAGTATTCACACCCCTTGAAATTTTCTACATTTTGTCATTTTACAACCAAAAACATAAAGGTATTTTTATTGGGATTTTATGTGATAGACCAACACAAAGTGGCACATAATTGTGAAATGGAAGAAAAAGGATAAATGGTTTTAATTTTTTTTTTACAAATAAATATCTCAAAAGTGTGGTGTGCATTTGTATTCAGCCCCCTTTACTCTGATACCCCTTACTAAAATCTAGTGGAACCAATTGCCTTCAGAAGTCACCTAATTAGTAAATAGAGTCCACTGGTGTGTAATCCAATCTCAGTATAAATACAGCTGTTCTGTGAAGCCCTGAGAGGTATGTTAGCAAACCTTAGTGAACAAACAGCATCATGAAGGCCAAAGAACACACCAGACCAGTCAGGGATAAAGTTGTGGAGAAGTATAAAGCAGGGTTCGGTTATAAAAAAATATCCCAAGCTTTGAACATCCCACGGAGCTCTGTTCAATCCTTCATCCGAAACATGTAAAGAGTATGGGACAACTGCAAACCTACCAAGACATGGCCGTCCACCTAAACTGACCGGGCCGGGCAAGGAGAGCATTCATCAGAGAAGCAGCCAAGAGAATCTGTCCACAGGACAACTATTTTTTTTTAAAGTAAAGGCTTTATTCAAGATTTTTTTTTTTTACAATACAGGATTATGCGAATTATGCCCCATCTATAGAGAAACTATCTCTAGTCCAGGGGCCCCTCCTTTTGTAGGGTGACATTAAAATGGAAAGCCCCTGGTATAGCAAATCAATGCAGACTGCAGAGACAATAGTGCAGGAACACTGTGCCCCCCCCGCCCCCCACAGTGTGTGGCTTGAGGTGCCCGCCCGGTGTGCCCTCTATGTGGTCTCATCTAAACTAACTTAGTTGAGCCCAGTCCGACCCCCCCTCCTCCTCCTCCACTGCAAACAGGTGCCAGTCAGGTCTGTCAGTATGGGCACAGGTTGGTATGGGGCTCTTGCTGTGAAGGGATTGGACTCTATTACAGTAGTGCTCGAGGAGGGGGGCAAGAAAACAGGTGGCCCAAGACTCCCAGAAGGAGCTGGCGCAACAGCAGCGCCCCCAGTTGAAGTGTAGCTGTGCAGGGAGAGACAGAGGACAGATTACTCTGACTGCTGCTTCTACGGCCAGTGCCAGAGACCCTGGACAGCTTGGGCTGAAGGGGCAGCTGCTTTGAACCCCACAATAATGTCTGGGCCCGGGGCAGCTTCCCCTTGTGCCCTGCGTTAAAAATGACCCTGCATTCAAGTAATTACATTGTTAAAAAAAATACAATTAAAGATGTGGTAATCATAAGCAAGCTACATTTAATTGTGTCTAATGGCCCGGATTCACAGACACTGGCGCATATTTATGCCGCTGTAGCGTATCTCCTTTACGCTACGCCGACACAGCGCAGAGAGGCAAGCACTGAATTCACAAAGCACTTCCTCCCAAATCTGCGCTGGGTTTCTCAGGCGTAAGTCGGCGCAAGTGGAAGTGGGAGTGAGCCATGCTAATGAGGCGTGACCCCATGCAAATGATGGGCCGAGCGCCAGACAGATACGTATCGCCAACTGTGCATGCACCGTCCCGTGGGCGCATCTCAGTGCGCATGCTCACAATCACGTCGGAACAACTGCCTAAGATACGTTGGATCACTGCCTACGGCGTGAACGTAACCTACACCTAGTCATATTCACGTCCTACGTAAACGTCGTAATATACGTCGTCTTGTGTTCCCTGGTGCAGCCCTTTGCATGGATGCTGCTGAGTTACACCTCCTTTATGGGGCATAACTTTACGCTGGACGTATGACTTTACGCGCACTGCGTCGGACGGACGTACGTTCTTGAATCGCATTATCTCCCTCATTTGCATATGTGAATAGAAAATCAATGGGAGCGCCAAATACGTCCAGCGTAAATATGCGCCCACTATACGCCGGCGTAGGCAAGTTACGTTGGTCGGATGAAGCCTATTTTCAGACGTATCTTAGTTTCTGAGTCCGGCGCATAGATACGACGGCGCATATTTGCACTTACGCCGCGTATCTCGATATACGTTGGCGCAAGTGCTTTGTGAATCCAGGCCCTTATGTCTGCTTAGATTTCAGCTTGGAAATTTTTATAGTCGGTAACTGCCGATCCAGAATAAGGCACACCAAACACCTAATGACGTACCTTCTGTTTTATCCTCTAAGCCAAGAAATAGGAAAACCCTCTGTCATCAGAACGGACGCAGTCAGATTAAATTTCAGGATCAACCAACCTCACAGCTTTGAAATATAAAAAAATATAAGCACCTTTTAATAATTCTATCCTTTTCCTTAAAATCCCTTATATTACTTTTATTATATATTCAAACACCGCGAGCGGCACATTTTCCTGGCCTCGCGCACAAAAGCAAAGCATTTTCTACCCATTAGCCCCAATGATTACGTTTTAGTGATTAGAATTTGATTGGCTCAGTGTCAGCATGAGATTTCGATTGGTGCAAAGTCTTTGAAGTATGAAGCTTGGCTCAGGTTCTTTATATAAAAAAGGATCGCTTCTCCCATGGATACCTTCATCACACTGACACTAAGACCCCTTTCACACTGAAGCGTTTTTACAGCTTTTTAGTGTTAAAAATAGCGCTATTAAAACGCTCATAAAATGCTCTTCATGCATCTCAATGGACCCTTTCACACTGAGTCCTGCAAGCAGCATCTTTGGAGCAGCTTTTGGGCGCTGAAAAAAACGCTCCAAAAACGCCCCTCTCCATTGAAATGAATTGAAAGCACTGTAAAAACGCCTTACCCTTTCACACTGAGGCGTTGAACTGGCGGGGCGTTAAGAAAAGTCCTGCAAGCAGCATCTTTGGAGCAGCTTTTGAGCGCTGAAAAAAAAGCTCCAAAAACGCCCCTCTCCATTGAAATGAATTGAAAAGCGCTGTAAAAACGCCTTACCCTTTCACACCGAGGCACTGCAAAAATGCCCTAAAACTTTACGGTCTTATCGGTGCAATCCCAACACATTGGGATTGCAGATAAGGCTTCGCTGTAATAACGCTGTAATAATGCTGTAATAATGCTGTAATAACGCTCGAAAAACGCTGTAATAACGCTCGAAAAACGCCCCAGTGTGAAAGGGGCCTAAACCTAAAATACAAAATGGGTCCATATGCAAGAAGTAACAGCTAATTGGCTCATACAGTAACTGTTTTTTATTACATATCTTCTATTCCGGACCAATTCTGACAACCCTCTCGCCCATGTAAAAAATAAATATATATATTTTTGCTAGAAAACTACATAGGAACAGCAAACATTATATATATTTTTAAGCAGAGAATAAAATGGTGGGTGTTGCATATTTTTATGTCACACGATATTTGTGCAGTGGCTTTTCAAACACAATTTTTTGGGGAAAAAATACACATTAGGCCGGGTTCACACATGTGTGGCTGCAGGTTCGTGCCTGGGGTCCAGTGTGTTTCTGTACATTGGTTCAGGTGCAATTCAGGTCCGAATTTTAGCCTGAATTTGCACCTGAATCGGACCCAAAGACGCACCAAACCTTTTTTCAATCCGGGCTGTGGCCACACCGGGCATGTGGCCATTGAGAGGTGGTCACACTTGCCTGTCATCAATGCTGTATCTTGGCCTAGGCTGACAAGGCCCAGGCCTAGGGTGGCACTTTGCGGGGGGGGTGGCACGAAAAGAGTCCCCACCGGCCTGTGCTACACTAGGGTTTCCCCCTAAATCTTACCAGGCCCTTCTGCTACTGTGCCCATAAATTGCAACCACTGTGCCCATCAAAGGCAGCCACTGTGTCCATCAAATGCAGCCACTGTGCCCATCAAATGCAGCCACTGTGCCCATCAAATGCAGCCACTGTGCCATCAATTGTCGCCACTGTGCCATCAATTGTCGCCACTGTGCCATCAATTTTCGCCACTGTGTCATGCCATCAAATGCAGCCACTGTGCCATGCCATCAAACGCAGCCACTGTGCCATCAATTGTTACCACTGTGCCATCAATTGTCACCACTGTGCCCAGCAATTGTCACCACTATGCCATGCCATCAAACGCAGCCACTGTGCCATCAATTGTCACCACTGTGCCATCAATGCATGAATCTATGTATTGTATACAGCTGCCCAAAGAACAAAATGCTGCCCACCAACGCACGTCTGGACCCATTACTTACCTCCCGCCTAATGACAGGTCCAGCAGATGTCAGCTCATACCTGGGGTCTCCTGGGTGACATCATTGACCAATTATGGACATGACCATATTTGATCAATGTTGGCATGTGCATCCCAGTAACTTTAATGGGGTCACTCATCCTAAACAAGTTCTTCATGGTGTTGCTGAGAGGGAAGATTAAGCAGGAAAATAATGTAAAATTATAATTGAGATATCCGCCTCCCGCTACATTTTATTTTTTTTTGTTCTCCAATAGTATGGCAGAATTCTTCCTGCAATGTTAATATGTTCTCTCTGAGAGCAATTATTAATCAATAAGGTGACAAGGCGTAACAAATATAGATCCAGAACATCTCATGCTGCAGACAGAGAAGGTTATGTGAGGTCAAGCTGACCAGACGCATGCACAGATAATTCCAAGCCTACACCTAACAATAAATTCTTGGGCCCGGATTCACGTAGCACTTACTCCAACGTATCTAGAGAAACGCCGCGTAAGTGCACATATGCGCCTTCGTATCTATGCGCCCGACTCTGAAAGCAAGATACGCCTGAAAATAAGCTTTATTCGACCGATGTAAGTTTCCCACGCAGTGGATGAAGCAAGCAGCAGGCAAAAGAATAGTCAGGTAGAGGCAGAGGTTGGAGCAGGCAGCAGGCAAGAGAGTAGTCAGGTCTAGGCAGAGGCTAAGTCAGAGGGTAGACAAGAGAGTTGTCAGATCCAGGCAAGGGTTGAGGCAGGTGGTAAGCAAAAGGATAGTCAGGTCCAGGCAGAGGTTAAAGCAGGCAGCAGACAAGAGAATAGTCAGGTACAGGCAGAGGTTGGAGCAGGCAGCAGGCAAGAGAGTAGTCAGGTCTAGACAGAGGCCAAATCAGGTGGTAGGCAAGAGGGTAACCAAGTCAAGGCAGAGGTCAAGTCAAGGGACTGGCGACAGGCAAGAGAATATAAAGTCCATGTAGATGGCAAGGCAGGCAGCAGGCAAGACAATAGTCAGGTCCACTCAAAGATCAAAGCAGGCAACAGGCAAAATAGCAGTTTAGACAATCCAAGTCAGCAAAAGGCAAGCAACAGCAGGTTCAGTATTATATCAATCTAACTCTGGAGTAGCTGGTGATAGGACACAGCACCAGCCACTTCAAAGTCTGGTTCGAAAATACCCATCTAGTCAGAGAACATGCCCAGCATCAACAATGTGCTTTTTTGCGCACAGATGCATGCACATACAGGTACCCTAGAAAACCTGGAAATTCTTGAAAGCCTGGAATTCCTAGAAATCCTGAACTTACTGAAAGTGTAAGTACTGCAACACCCAGGTTTCCTTGCGGCACTACTCCCCAGTGTTTCACCCTCTAGCCTGATGTCAGGGGCTGCGGGCATGCTGCACACAGGGGGGTGACAACACTAACACAGCATATGTAGCCTATGGCTAAAGTAGTCACCCTACCAGGAAGCACACAGGGATGACAGAAACAATGGGTATCATATTAAAGCTTTACTAACATCAGTATAAAAAAAAAAAACTTGCAGTATTATATTTATCAAGCACAAAGGGAGCTTTGTATAGAAATGAAGTATTTGGGTTTACATACATGTTAATGGTATGTATTATATGGAATACATTTTAAGGATCATACTACATTGTTATCTGTGATATATGTATTCAATGGTCTCTTATGGGAATACAGACAGATGAACCATTCTATGTCCCAATCAATAAAAATAAAAAGGCAGGTCTATAGTAAATGTGTCTGCTAAGTATAGTGCTACAGTATGAGATATGCTGAACACATTAAAAATATTGCTAATGCTGTGAAAGATATCCTATTATTGTACATGTGTAGGTTTCTTCAACGTCACTTATGTTGCCATGGCAGCAAATGGTATTGGCAGGAAAATACCCATTGTAGATATTTTTTTGGAAGAGAATAATGTATAATCTGCAGTCATCTAGACATCCAAGGGTCTGTGTGCTTAGAAAATTATACTACAGCATATTAACCTAAAATATATAATATCTCATGCCATGGTTAACCCCCCATGTTTTTTTTGCTTGTTTTTTCAAAAGTAATGCATAGTAGTTTTGTAAAAAAAAATTATATATTTTTTCTTAAGGTCAGTAAAAAAAAATGCAAATTGTTAACATTTTTTTATTTGTTTTTGCCACAGAAATATGACCATTTGCATATTATTTTTTGTCATTCTCTTCTGAGCCAGCAGGTGGAGCTTTAGGTTTCCTCTTAAAGTGGAAGTAAACCTTCCTATTGTTTTCAGCCAAGGAAGCTGCCATCTTGGCCTCTATTTAATCTGCAACTGTCACAATGATGCACATGTGATCAGTTATGAAACCAGCCATTGGATGGTTTGACAGTTTGGTTGAGAGCACAAGCAAATGTGACATCTTGTTAACTGTTTTTTTAAACTATCAAATAGATAGGTTTACTTCCGCTTTAAGATTTCCAAATCTTTTCAACACACGCAAGGGGCAGGGCTGTCTTAATGAGAGGGCACACCTGGGCACTGCCCAGGGGCCCTGGCTGCATGGAGGGCCCCTGCCCTTTCCCCAAAGAAGCTGGTCCTTGAGCCCGGGTTGCCCCGAAAATTTGGACAGCCCGGGCTTCTCCCTCTACACAATGCTGTATCCTGGCCTGGGCCAACAAGGCCCAGGCCTAGGGCAGCACTTTGCAGGGGGGCAGCACAGACAGTGTCCCCGCCGGCTTGCACTACACTGTTAGGCAAATTAGTTTAGCGCCCCCATAAATCGGCCGCACAGCTTCCTGTATGTGGGCGGTTGGCATTCTGCAACTGTAGGGGGGGGGGGGGGGGGGCGTCGCTTCTAATTTTTTACTTTCAATAAGTTTTTATTTAATATTTCATATAGGATTACAGTCATCATATATACTTTTCAAAAATAGATATGGCACCTAGGAGCATCACATAGCCGAATGCTAATAAATCTTGTAACGGTTAATACAATTAAATAAAATAATTCCTGGAGGAAAAAACAGAAGAAGTAGTGATTGTCTGGTAGGCTAAATAAAGTTGTAAAATTAAAGCGGTGGTTCCCCCTTAAAAACAACTTTTTTTTATTCCACTGGCCCCCCACATTACAATCGAATTAAAGCGGGGGTTCACCCTTAGAGGGCACTTTTCCCCCTTAGATTCCTGCTCGTTATTACTAGGGGAATCGGCTATTTATTTTAAAATATGAGCAGTACTTACCCGTTTACGAGACGCATCCTCTCCGTCGCTTCCGGGTATGGGCTTCGGGAATGGGCGTTCCTTCTTGATTGACAGGTTTCCGAGAGGCGCAGGCGCAGTATAGAGCCGCGCCGACGTTCGGCTTCTTTCGGCTACGAGTGACGCGATGGATGCGACCGTCGGAAGCCTCTCGGAAGACTCTCGGAAGGCTGTCACTCAAGAAGGAACGCCGGCTCCCGAAGACCCATACCCGGAAGCGACGGAAGAAGATGCAGCTCGAAAACGGGTAAGTACTGCACATATTTTAATATAAATAGCCGATTCCCCTAGACCGAACGAGCAGGAAGCTAAGGGGAGATTTTTATTTTTTTTTTAAATGGGTGAACTCCCGCTTTAAGGCTCTTATTTTTTTTTGGCTGCTGTACATACCTTGATACAGCATCTTCACCCGTGCATCCGGGTTGCGAGTCCCGCGGGAGTGGGCGTTCCTCACATGTGTTTGATTGACATTTTTCCCAAAAACGAGCTCTCCCCCCGTCGCGTAAGCCGCGTCACGATTGGCGAAAGGAGTCGAACGGCGATGCGCATGCGCAGTATAGCGCCGACTCGCCGTTCGGCTCCTTTCGCCAACCGTGACGCGGCTTACGCGACAGGGGGGAGCTCGTTTTTGGGAAAAATGTCAATCAAACACATGTGAGGAACGCCCACTCCCGCGGGACTCGCAACCCGGATGCACGGGTGAATATGCTGTATCAAGGTATGTACAGCAGCCAAAAAAAAATAATAGCCTTAATTCGATTGTAATGTGGGGGGCCAGTGGAATAAAAAAAAGCGGGGAACCACCGCTTTAACTACCCTCAGGACCTAAGAAGGTCAGTCTAAGTAAACTGTGGCTCAGATTCGAGGGCAACTCGGAGTCCAGACCCTCAGCACCCCGTATGGGAACCTGCTGTGCTAAGGGAAAGGTCCCCGACCCCCGTCCCTCGCCATCCCTCCCCACACCACTCTCACTAGTGCGGGCGAGGGGAGTGCAGCGGGATGAGAAAAACCCACCATGAACTTCCCCCTACAACACTTGCTATAAATAAAGGAGTCCAAAAAGACATTAAAGTGTCAGTATCATCGACCGTAATCCTGTAAAGATCGCTTGGGTTAAAAAAAAACAAGAGGATCCTGTACCAAAGGGATAGTCACATAAAGGTAATAGATTAGGAAATAGATAGAAGAAGAGGGAAAGAGGTCAGGGAAGGGACGCTTCTAATTTTTTACCATCCCTGCCCCATTGCAGAGATTTCCCTTCACTTCCTGTCCCATAGCCAAACAGGAAGTGAGAGGAAATCTATGCAAATTAAGGGAATCCATTGCGCCCCCCAGGCCATCAGAACTAGTGTTCCCACTGAAAATTTTAGGGTGGGTTTTAAACCGCAAGGGGTGTGGCCTTGACAGGAAGGGGTGGGTCATATTTAAATTAGGGGATGCACGAGTTTAGTCAGGCCTAGGGCAGCACAAAACCTAAATACACCCCTGCCTCTACATCCCAGATATCCCCCCAGCACTGTGACCCCTCTACACCCTAGATATCCCCTTCCTCCTACCTACTTGATTAATAATTAATTGCAATGTCTCCAATTTAGGGGCACCAGGGCATTACTTTGCCCAGGGGCCCATGATGCTATTACAGTAAGACAGCCCTGACAAGGGGATCTATTTATACAAAAAAAAATTGCATAGCCATTTGTCTAGCGAGGTATATATTGACATTCCTTAATTCATGGCAAAGAATTTCGAAAGCACTACTGGTTAGCTAACAAGACAGATGAAGCAGCCTGCCTTGATGATCTATGTATATCTTTAACCTTTGGAAGAAGCCATCCAATTAGGGATAAAAATACTTTGGGGCCTGTTTATAAAAAAATTGGACAGCATTTGTCCAGTGAATCTGCATGTACATCCTTTCCATGCAAATTGCGTAAAAGCGAATGTCCTTTAGGCTATTTTCTCTTCTGAATAAATGTTCTTTTATTATGAGAAGTAGTAAACTACTGCAATATGGCCAGCAGATGGAGCTTAGAAGCTAATGAAATACATAATTCTTTGTAACGAGGTGCAATTTAAAGAGGAACTGCAGTCTGCTCACATAATTTGTAATAAAAACATATTTCCCATTCTGAAGCTTCCCTCCAACCACTTTGCATATTATTTTATATATACTGTGATTCTGTACTTGCCACATATGCTGCAGAAATCTCCCTTTACTGAGTAAGGCTGCAATCATTTTAACTGTGGGCAGCCGAAGCTGCTGCCTGTTCACTCCCTGGATTTACACAGACACACACCTTCAGCTCTGCAGCTCTCATTGGCCCTCTTATGACTCACCCCCTCCCTTCCTGGAAAACTCTCACCAGAGTGAGAGAGAGAGCTGTGCACAATGTCGTAAGCCTAGGCTAATGACCGGACAAGAAAGAGGAAGTGGGCTGTATAAGGTATTTACTGGCAGAAATAAAAATGTTTTACTATCCAAAGTTAAAGGGCAGAAGATTTAATAGATGGAAAGATGAAAAAATTGAGTGAAGGTCCGCTTTAACAGCATACAGCGTAGTTAAAACAACCAGGGCAGAATGACCAAAGTTCCGCTTTAACAATCCTAGAGAACGCTAGAAAGAAATAGCAAAAAAATATGTAACATTTTGTTATTTTTTTTGCTTATTCTCACTAGCATTCTCTATAATTTGTTGTGACATTTAGTCTCTTGTTACAACAAATTATGCATTTCCTATGCTCCTCAGATCCATCTAGTAGCCATTAATGCAGTGAACCTCCGTCTTAAAGTTCAATTTTATTCTCATCAGACCAGAGCACCTTCCTCCATACATTTTGGGAGTCTCCCACATGCCTTTTCGCAAACTCAAAACGCGCCATTTTGTTTTTTGCTGAAAGTAATGTCTTTCTTCTGGCCACTCTGCCATAAAGCCCAACTCTATGGAGCGTACGGCTTATTGTCGTCCTATGTACAGATACTCCTGTCTCTGCTGTGGAACTCTGCAACTCCTCCAGGGTTACCTTAGGTCTCTGTGCTCCTCTCTGATTAATGCCCTCCTTGCCCGGTCCATGAGTTTTGGTGTGCGCCCGTCTCTTGGCAGGTTTGCTGTTGTGCCATGTTCTTTCCATTTGGTTATGATAGATTTGATGGTGCTCCTAGGGATCATCAAGGATTTGGATATTTTTTTTATAACCCTAACCCTGACTTCTCAACAACATTGTCCCTTACTGGAGAGTTCCTTGGTCTTCATGGCAGTGTTTGGTTAGTGGTGCCTCTTGCTTAGGTGTTGCAGCCTCTGGGGCCTTTCAAAAAGGTGTGTGTATGTAATGACAGATCATGTGACACATAGATTGCACACAGGTGGACATCATTTCACTTTGTAGCGCCCTGCTCCCAAATGACTGGGCGCTATGTTAAATTTAGTGGGTGTCTGAGCCGATAATGTGGCTCAGACTGTATGATTTATACTAAATTAGCCGTGGTCCTGGCAGTGGCTGTGCCTGATAGCATTTTCCCACTGTTGCCTGTAGGTGGCGATACCCCCCACAGGCCAGTGTTCAAACACGGGCAAGTCATAGATCATTGAGTATCTTTCCCTCGGGAACATCCCAGTAGGAGTGGTGCCGGACTGTTCAATTTGTTCTCAATCAGTCCGTGGCAGAGACTGTTATCGAACTGGTTCGTGCATCATTCCGGCTGCTAGGCCAAGTGAGAGGGGTCTATCCGGGTGAGCAATAGGGTGCCCACGTGTCCCGGAATTGACATGTCGGTCCCAGGTCCCGGGTAGCTTCATTCCGGGACAATACAATGTCCCGGAATGAAATAAAGCACACAGCCACCCCCTACTAACTAATAACTACATTTCCGTAACTGGTTGCTAGGGCTAGCGCAGCCTGGCGTCTTGCAACCAGTCACAATTTACTCTCAGACAGTGAGACCCAGAGCCAGGGCCGTTTGAAGGAATTTGGGGGCCCCAAGCAAAATGGACATGGAGGCCCCCCAACCCCCCCATGTTCTTTTTACATCCCCTGGCCCCCTCCTCCCACCCTATGTTCTTTATATGCCCCACCCCCTGGGGGCCCCTGTATTGTCACATTCTGCTGCCTATCGTAGAATGCTGCAGAAGTCACGTGGCGGACAACTGCACATGCGCAATGCGTTCCAACCGCAAGTGCGATGCGTTCCACAGGATTTACGACACTAACCTTCAGTGAAACCATCACAATTTGTCACGGTAGTGACGTATTACCATACACAGAGCGAGGGGAGAGAGAGAGAGACACACATTCAGAGCGAGAGAGAAATAGAGATACTGAGATACATTCAGAGCGAGAGAGGGATACAGATATAGAGATACTGAGAGAGAAGCGGGGCTCACCTTCCCTATGTGCATTACTTCCGTTATATACAATATATCGGGCGTCACTAAATGGCGGACCGCGGTCCGGTTCCGGCCCCAGTGGCCATTCTACCCGGACCGCAGCCTCGCCTGTGTGTCTCTGTGACCGGCTCGCCCGCCTGCCGATGCCGCTATATACACAGCATGGCAGGCGCAGCAGGTCTGTGCCGTCTCTGCACTCCCCCCTCCCCACACTGCCTGTCTGCCTTATTCACACAAACATGAATCACGACCGCGCTGGACAATGGGCGGGACTTTTTAAGTTAAAAAGTGGGTGATTGATTGCTAGGCATCGGGTCGGTCCCAGCAACAAATCACTCGCTTTTAATGGGAAAGGTCCCGCCCATTGTCCAGAGCGGCCACGCTTCATGTCCTGTGTGAATAAGGTAGGTTTTCTGTGGGGAGGGGGAGTGTTGTGCTGTGCAGGACAGGACAGAACAGAACAGGACAGGGGTTTGCTATTGAGAGGATTGTGATGGGGGGAAGTCAGTCTGCGATGGGGGGTCTGTTATTGTAGGGAGGGGGTTGTTCAGTCTGTGATGGGGGGGTCTGTGAATTTGGGGGCTCCGTCTGATTGGTGGGTCAGTCTGTGATAGGGGGTCTGATTTGGGGGGGTCAGTCTGTGATAGGGAGATCTGTGATTGTGGGGGGTTCAGTCTAAGATGGGGTGTTCTGTGATTGTGGGTGGGGGGGTTCAGTTTGTAATTGGGGGAGGGTTAAATCTGATTTGGGGGGTCAGTCTGTGATAGGTCTGTGATTTGGGGGGTCAGTCTGTGATTGGTGGGTCAGTCTGTGATAGGGGGGGATCTGTGATTGTGGGGGGGGGTTCAGTCTGTGATGGGGTGGTCTGTAATTGGGGAGGTCTGTGATTGTGGGGGGGGGGGGTCAGCCTGTGATTGTGGGGGGATCAGTCTATGATAGTGGGGTCTGTGATTGGGGGGTCAGTCTGTGATGGGGTGGTCTGTGAATTTGGGGGGTCAGTCTGTGATTGGTGGGTCAGTCTGTGATTGGTGGGTCAGTCTGTTATAGGGGGTCTGATTTGGGGGGTCAGTCTGTGATGGGGGGATCTGTGTTTGTGGGGGGTTCAGTCTGTGATGGGGTGTCCTGTTATTGTGGGGGGTTCAGTTTGTAATTGGGGGGGGGGATCAGTCTGATGTGGGGTCTGATTTGGGGGGGGGGTGATTGTGGGGGGGTTCAGTCTGTGATGGGGTGGTCTGTGATTGTGGGGGGTCCATCTGTGATTGGGGGGGTCCATCTGTGATTGGGGGATCAGTCTGTAATAGGGGGTCTGTGATTTGGGGGATCTGATCGGGGGGGGGGGGGGTCAGCCTGTAATAGGGGGATCTGTGATTGTGGGGGTTCAGTCTGTGATTGGGGGGTCCATCTGTGATTGTGGGGAATAAGTCTGTGCTGGGGGTGTCCATCTGTGATTGGGGGGGATCGGTATGTGATGGGGGTCTGTGATTTGGGGGGTCAGTCTGTAATGGGGGGTTTGTGATGAGGCAGGGGGATGTGATGTAAGGGGGGGGGCTGAGGACACTGATGTAAAAGGGGTTCTATGATTTCTGCACTGGCAAAACACAGGTCTGTTTTCTATGTGTCCTGTTCACATTGAAACAGCGCCCCTGCGTGCTGAGCAGTGTGGTACAAAATGCATTTTGTTTCTATGCACCGCAACTGATCTGTGCTGCATAAAAATGAAAGAAATGTATTTTGCGATTTTTAAGTCGATTTCGATGGTGTGTGGGTCTTAAAGGTGTGTGCATGTGTGTGGTGGGGGGGCGCTGTGAAGTGGAGGATATCATGTGGCGTCAAAGCACCAATATGACATTCGGACCTCCGCTGGAAGAATTTTTTTCCGTCCGGACCCCCGTGAATTTTAATTCACTACCCCTGCAATATATGTACACCATCTCTCTCTCGCTCTGAATGTATCTCAGTATCTCTATATCTCTATTTCTCTGTCGCTCTGAATGTGTCTCTCTCTCTCTCTCTTGCCGCTCCGTGTGACAAATTGTGATGGGTTCACTGGAGTGTAGTGTCGTAAATCCTGTGGAACGCATCGCATTTGCCGTTGGAGCGCATTGCGCATGCGCAGTTGGCCGCCACGTGACTTCCGCAGCATTCTGCGATAGGGAGCAGAATATGACAACACACCCCCTCCCCGCCCGCTACATTACATTTTTTTTATAAATGATAGGTTACAACATGTCAGCTTATGTACAGTACTTGTGTGCTCTGTTTGTAGCCAGAACCTTTCCAACACAGCCAGTTTGGAGTATTCTATAGCTCCAGCACAAAAATCAGACAACTACAGACAACTCCAGTGGTAGAGACCCCTTAGGGTAAGACTCACAGACATCACATGAGATTTGCACAGCAGTGAGGTGCGAATCACATGTGATGTTTGACATTGCAGCAGTGTGAATCAGACATTAATGTGCCCCCTCTTCTACTGTGGTGTTTGAGGGAGCAGCAACCAGGCATGCTGAGAAAGCAGGGACAGGAGGTGTGCAGTCTGTGAGGCTAAAAACGAGCCATTGCAGTGACCTCTGTTATCAAGCCCAAGTAGAGGAGGGGGGAGAGCACGGGGGAGTATCAGAGAGGCACCGTGGAGTGATTGTAAAAACATCAGAGAGACACAGTAGCTGGCTGGAGCGGACTTCACCTCCATTATCAAGCACAGGGAGAGGAAGGGGGAACGCGTGGGAAGGATCAGAGGCATCTGTCAGGCTGGATCCATGTGATATATCAAGTGTACTCACTCACTGCCAGCACGGTTCTTCTACTTGCTGTTATGCCCAAAGGAGTGCGGGAGGAAGAGAGAAGTTAGCAGCCAGTGTGCAGCTGCCTGGGAAAGCTTCAGATCACATGGAGACGAGTGAAGACCAGTCCCTGCTAAATGCCACTGGGCACCGGAGGAGGGGCGGGGCCCCAGAGAGTTGTGCAGCACTAAGCGCAGGCTTCCCTCCTGACCTGTCTGATAGTGAGTGACATCACTGGTTACTAGACTAGGGTGACCAGACATCCCCAGTTTCAGGGGACAGTCCCCTGATTTAGGACACTGTCCCCGGACCAAGTCTGTCCCTGGTTTTGTCCCCAGATTGGATTTAATAAGGGGCAGGGGCAATTACAAAGAAAGTCAGTGCAGAATTAAAATAAAAAAATTAGAATTACACCCCCCCCGCTCCGCCGTGCCTACTAGCATAGGGGGGTTGTATTTTTCCCATTATCTGTGCCCCTTTCTGATGATCATGTGCTGGTCAGAGCGGAGGGAATATTTCTTCAGTTTCGGGCGCATGCCCATTCAGCTCCACTCGCATGTTCTTCTGCCTTGGCTCAAGTCCCGGCCAGCCACCTGCCTATCTCCTTGCCTTCCCTGGTGAAGTGATCTTCCTCCACTCCCCACCCAGTAGTAGCCGGGGCCCGAAGAGTAAGACTTGAGAGGCTGTGAGGTGGGCGGAGGCAACGGGCAGAGAGTCGCTGATTGTTGCCATTACTAGTAAAGAAAAAATATGTCCCCGGATTTCATTTTAAAAATCTGGTCACCTTATACTAGACGCCAAGCGGGGCGGCCCTAGCAACCAGTCCAGGAAATGCAGTGGCTGCGCTGGCTGACAGGCTGTGTCCTCCATTGAAACCGTACAGGACCAGGGACAAACATAGGCACCCTAAGCGGCTGCACAGCGGCAAGGTAAGGGCCCGTCCTTCTGGGGCCCCTGGCCAGCTCGGGGGCCCCAAGCAGTTGCTTGCTTTGCCTGTTGTGTTCCGACGGGCCTGCCCAGAGCGAGGCCTGCACCTAGTGCAGCACTGCTGTCCCCACCTACCTCGGCACCTCCTCCTTCTCTGGCACCCAGCAGCAGGGACTGGTGTGATCTTCACTCTCCAGATAGTGACGCCACTCCTTTCCTTCTACGCACGCGGCTCATGCAGAGGGAGTAACAGCAGCACTGCATCTGATGGCAAGTGGCACATTTACCTGACAAATAACCCGCCGCCAAATTCCCCATCAACCCCGAGACTACATTCCCCCCCCCCTCATTTTTTGGGGGGGAAGGTGAGAGAGGGGGTGTGTCCCTGAATGGCAGTTTGGAAATGTGGTCACCCTAGTGAGCAATGCCCACTCAAGTGGAGTGGCGAATGACTTGGGGTTTTGAGTTTTTTCCCCAGTGATCTGTACCGTGTACCTGAACCTTCCCTTCCCCTTCATCCTTCTACCTCCTTCAAAAGTTTTGAGTAAAAGAATAAAACTTGACAGCTAGAGGTTTTACATCTTGTGTGGACATTGGAGTTCTTTCAGACTTTCTTCCCCTAGACGACGAATGTTGAGGTAACGTGTAGGCCCAAAACAAACCAGCAGCTCCTATGGGGGTAGTGCTACAACTAATTATGTGACTTCTGAAGGTAATTGGTTGCACCAGAGCTTTTTATGGGCTTCATAACAAAGGGGGGGGGATACATACGCACAAGACAATTATCATTTTTTTATTTCTGAAAAATAGTTGTACGTATATATTTTTCAAATTTTACTTCACCAACTTAGACTATTGTGTTCTGATCCATCACATATAATTCAGATTAACCACTTCCATACCAGGCACTTATACACCTTCCTGCCCAAGCCAATTTCCAGCTTTCAGCACTGTCGCAATTTGAATGACAATTGCGCGGTCATGCTACACTATACCCAAACAAATCTTTTATCATTTTGTTCCCACAAATAGAGCTTTCTTTTGGTGGTATTTGATCACCTCAGCGATTTTTTTTTTTGCGCAACAAATAAAAAAAGAGCGAAAATTTTGAAAAAAAATACGTTTATTTTTGTTTCTGTTAATTTATTTTGTAAATAAGTACCTTTTCTTCTTCAATGACGGGAACTGATAAGGCAGCACTGACGGGCACTGATAAGGCGGCACTGATTTGCACTGATGGTGGGCACTGATAGGCGGCACTGATAGATGGCACTGGTATGCGGCACTGATGGGCACTTATAGGCGGCACTGATGGGCATTCATAGGCGGCGCTCATGGGCACTCATAGCTGGCACTGATGGGCACTCATAGCTGGCACTGATGGGTACTTATGGGTGGCACTGATAGGTGGCAAGGACGGGCACTGATAGGTGGGCACAGATGGGCACGGATGAGCACTGATAGGTGGCACTGATAGACACTGGTGGGTGGCACTGATGACACTGGTGGGTGGCATTGCTGAGCATCACAATTTTTGTTTGTGCCATGATGGTGC
The DNA here is from genome assembly GCF_905171775.1 of Rana temporaria. Classification (NCBI taxonomy): domain Eukaryota; kingdom Metazoa; phylum Chordata; class Amphibia; order Anura; family Ranidae; genus Rana; species Rana temporaria. The sequence goes on along the minus strand of NC_053492.1, from coordinate 459,052,455 downwards.
CAGTCTGATTGGTATATGTTATGTATACATTTTTACATGTGGATGGCCATGGAAACTTACTTGGCCATCCACATGTTGGGTGCTTCCCTGGTGGTCCTGGGAGGCATCCTAGTGGTCCAGTGTGGGCATCCGAGGGGGGGCTGCACTGATAAACAATCAGCGCAAACCCCCCCTATCAGGAGAGCCGCCGATCGGCTCTCCTCTACTCACGTCTGTCAGACACGAGTGAGGAAGAGCCGATCAACGGCTCTTCCTGTTTACATCGTGATCAGCCGTGATTGGACGTGGCTGATCACGTTGTAAAGAGCCTCCGCCGGAGATCAGTGTTTT